>NW_015386555.1:169652-234570 GCF_001527695.2 Protobothrops mucrosquamatus | reverse complement strand
CCCCTAATCATCTTTGTTGCTCTTCTCTGTACTCTTTCTAGAGTCTCAACATCTTTTTTACATCGTGGTGACCAAAACTGGATGCAGTATTCCAAGTGTGGCCTTACCAAGGCATTGTAAAGTGGTATTAATACTTCACGTGATCTTGATTCTATCCCTCTGTTAATGCAGCCCAGCACTGTGTTGGCCTTTCTGGCAGCTGCAACACACTGCTGGCTCATATTTAAGTGATTGTCCACTAGGACTCCGAGGTCCCTCTCACAGTTACTACTATTGAGGAAGGAACCACCTATACTATACCTGTACATTTGGTTTTTCTTGCCTAAATGTAGAACCTTACTTTTTTCACCATTGAATTTCATTTTGTTAGATAGTGCCCAGTGTTCAAGTCTGTCCAGATCCTCCTGTATCCTAAGCCTGTCTTCTGGAGTGTTGGCTATTCCTGCCAACTTGGTGTCGTCTGCAAATTTGATGATTTCCCCATCTATCCCCTCGTCCAAATCGTTGATGAAGATGTTGAAGAGCACTGGGCCCAGAACAGAGCCTTGGCGTACCCCACTACACACTTCCCTCCATGTAGATGCGGTTCCATTGAGGACCACACGCTGGGTACGGCCGGTCAGCCAACTGTGTATCACATCTAGATATCTAGAACCACGTTTAGAAATAGCATACAAACACAAATACCTTTTGAGGGATGTTTTGCTTGCATTCAACTGAGGGACAAGATAGTGATATTGGAGGATGAAAAAATATGAAACTGTGTGTGTGTGTATGTATGTGTGTGTATATATATGCGTATATAATATATATATGCAATTTAAATGTACCTTGTACCTTTAAAGAGCATCTTTCACATGCTGTAAAATATGTTAACCAAATTATACTCTTGCTTTTTATTTATTTTGATTCGATCGATTTATATAGGCACCTAATTGGCCAGCAACTTGGGGTGGCTGTATAAAGTGACCCAATAAATAAAATGGGGGGCAGACGGTTTCCAAGGGCCTGGGGGAATTGTGGCTCACAGTCCCGCAATTGGGTCAAAGTTGCATTTTAAGGGTTGAATGTGCTAATAGTTCCGCTTTGCTCCCTCAGATGCTGTGAAGGTGTGTCACGGACGGGTGCTTGTGCACTGCCAAGCTGGCATCTCCCGATCAGCTACCATCTGTTTGGCTTACCTAATCATGAAGAAGCGAGTGAAGCTTGAGGAGGCCTTTGAGTTTGTCAAGCAACGCCGGAGCATCATCTCGCCGAACTTCAGCTTCATGGGTCAACTGCTTCAGTTTGAATCCCAAGTGCTGACCACATCGTGTGCTGCTGAGGCTGCGAGCCCTTCAGGAACGCTAAGAGAGAGGGGGAACAGCTCCTCCACACCTACGTCCCAGTTTGTTTTCAGCTTCCCAGTCTCTGTGGCAGTGCATTCCACTTCCAGTAGCCTTCCTTATCTGCATAGCCCTATCACCACCTCTCCCTCCTGCTAGAGTAGATCTTTGGAGGTGAACACCTAGGGACGTCAAAGGACAGAATCCTACAGCCCCTACAGCCCCATTGGCAATCACTATAGGCAATAAAGAACTCTGCCCCCCACTCCCCTACAGCCAAATGGAATGCACCAAAGACAGCAATTATAATGGGCAACGTTGCAGCTAGAATGGAACCTAGTGGGGCAGTCGGTTCCAGCATGTCCTTTCTTGGCAAGATGTCTTACCTCATTTTCTAAAACTATATAAAATATAAAAAGCTTGAAGTTTTAAAGTCCTGATAATGTTTTTGGGTGCTGGGTAGGGAGAAGACAAAAGAAAGTCAAAGGCTTGAATGTGGTTGAACTCCAGGCTTTGTTGTGTTACTCTGAGCAAGTGCTCCCAATATTTTGGACTACAGATTCCAGAATTTCCAGCCAGCATGAATCTACCGTCTGCAAATATGAGAGGGAGCAGGCTGGAGTACCTGCGTATGTGTGAAGGACCTGCTAGGAACAGGGCACATTTCAAAAATGATTTGAGAAGGGAGGTTTTTGGTCTTATGTCAGCAGAGCCTCTCGTCTTTTTCAGGCTTCTGCGTGGAGCAATAGTTGCATTAAATAAAGCAGCTCTTAAAAGTAGCTGCATCTTTTGATCAGGCTTGCTTGAAGCCAGAATGAAGGGCTGCTTTAATGGATGCACAAGAAGTCTTGGGTTTAGACAAGGTCCAAAACACCGGGTCCAATCTGGTTTTGAAATGTGCATTCTCCTAGTGCCTGCATCTGACCACTTTGCATATGCTTTCAGCTACCCCAAGGGTGGGCCGTGTTTTATTAAAGTGCCTGGTTTTTGGAATTCTTGATTGGAACGATAATACATCTTAACACCACCTGTTTTGCTAAACCGAGGCTTTGGGTAAAGAAAGGGAGAAGAATTGAAGGCTCACTGTGAAGTAACTTTCAGATTCCATGTGTCTGAAACCAATTTAAAATGAAAAAAAAAATAATGGAATTTGGATTTATGAAGCATAGGGAATATATTATTTTTTTTGGGAGACAACTTGGGAAATGCCAGTAAATCTGGAAATGCTTTTCCTCCCACCTTTTGCCTCTTGAGGGTGACGTGACAAGAGCAAGGTCTTTGTTCATGCTTATATTGAGTTCTTGGTTCCTGTTTATGCCATTCTGGTGTGATAACTTGATCAGCCACTAAGTTAGTGACCTGTGGCCCTTGTTTCTCGTGTTTCTGGGCAGGAAGTCTTTTGTGTCATCCGACTAATAGTAATCAGGTTTCTCTGACACAAATGCACAAACATGTTTTTTTCTTCTTCACCTAACACAGCAGATGTCTGCATGCCAAGTGGTTTAGAGTCTTGAGACATCAGGGAAGAAATCGTTATCCTATTGTGTGGGGCCAGAGTAAAGATGGCGTCCAAGTAGCCGTTCCCCAACAAGTGAGTTCCTGAAGATGCCCAAGTCTCATAAGCTCCAGTCAGTATAGCCAACGTTTAAGGATAATAGAATATTTGGTGAGAATCAGGTTAGGAAAGGCTGAATCTTCTCCAGGCATAGTAGCTGGGAACTTCTGGGAGTTGAAGTCCACATTTCATAAATTTACCATGGTTGAGCAACACTGCTCTATAAAATAATCCTTCATGTGGATCCTCAAAGAGGATGTAAGTGTTGCCCTCTCCCTCCCCAGGAATCCTACATAATGTGGAAAGTTGAGACCTTTACAGCAACTTTAACAGAAAGAGCATGTAGAGAGTTATTTTTCTTCAAGAGAAATGCCAACCTGTAAGATTCCTTTTTCTAGATAGCAAGGATATACCTTTTTGGTCAGATCAAACTTCTCCATTTTACTGCTGAAGCCAATTTTAAGTAGGACTTTTGAGCAAAATGCAATTCCTACTGGGATGTAACCCGCATTTCCTCTGTAAAATTGGGCTAGACTCAATGAAAAGCACCTAGCCTTTCTCCAGTCCCGCATTGCTCTTCCCCACCCCAAATTGGACCCATCACGTTATGCCAAAGATAGCCACGTGAATCTTCTACACTTTAAACTAGTCTTTCAGAATAGAATGGTTTCATATTTTGCTCCTTGATGATTATATAGCTTGGGAGAATTTACCTTGAAGAGATCTTTGACTTCCTTAACAATTAGCTTATTTTTACTGTAGCACGTCAGGTGCCTATGGATGACAGTGTTTTCATAGGCGGTTGTCTTACATGTTCTGTCTCCCGTGGGTACAATATGGGAAGTTTGCACACCCCTTCGAACATAACTTGGCTTACCCTTCAGTCAAAAGTTTTTGATATCACACTCAGCCCAATTGTGTATATTTTATAAGGATGTCTAAAATGCATGTGTTTTTTTTAGATTGTGACTATGTTTAATTTATTGCTTGATAATTAGTTGAAATAAATTTTCAGCTGTGGTTACCTTTCATAATTAAAAGGCTCATTCATTCTTTTTGTGTATTTATGATGGGTGCAGTGTCCCAGAGTCATGTGATCATCTTTTGTGACCTGACAAGCAAAATCAATGAGGAAGCCAGATTCACTTAACAACTGTGCTACCAACTTAATTGCAGTGACTCAATTAACAATTGTGACAAGGAAGGTTGTAAAATGAGGTAAAACTCACTTAACTGTCTTGCTTTAGCAACAGGACGTTTGGGCTCAATTGTGTTCCTCAGTTGAGGACCACATGCATTAGTTTCTGCATTCAAACCAACGCAGGCTTCCTACTACCAGGAGTATTTTTATTTTTCCTATTTAAAAGGGGATAGTGTCAAAAAACATGCTTTTGAGTGACACTTTGCAGACTGCAAATTTATTTCCCACCTTTCTCAAGTACGCAAGATTGTTTTGCTTTAATCCAAGCAAATCTGAGTTGAAAGATACAATTTCACTTTCATTTGTGGAACAAGTTTATAGGGAAACGTGATGATAAAAAGATGGTTTATATCTGTGGTCCCCAACCTTTCTGGCTTGGCGGACTACTGGGGGGAGGGGATGGTTTTCTGAGAGTGGCAGGTGTGGCACGTGTGCATCGCTCACACAAGTGAAGCTGCATGCACTCATCTGCCACTTTTGTGGCCTGGTTCTGAACGGGCCATGGCCTGGTGCTGGGTCAAAGCCCAGAGGTTGGGGACCCCTGGTTTATATAATGGCCAGATGTATCCCTAGTTTGCTCAAGTACAAGATACACTAAAATACACACTGTGTCTCTCTGTGCGAAGGGTGAACAAAAGGCATTTTGAAGAGGTTAAGATGAAATACAGTAGAAAGCTAGGAAGGAAATCTCAAGACTGCTATCACGACCAACACTACTACTACAATTACAGGAGAATGGTTCCATGGTGGTTAATATGTCATAGTAAAAGTACAAACGTTCAAGTATTAAAAAAAGGAGTGTTTATTGATTCTTTTCTGTCACAAGTACTATATGTCTGACATTAAGTGAAAGCACAAGAGCTAACTCAGTTGTTACATTGGCTTTATGCAAAATTTCATCACACTGGTAAATTAAGAGAACCTAACTCTTAAGAAAAAAAGAGGGAAATAACTAACTCCAATTCACAGACAACAAAGAAGCCATACCGAGACTTCATATGTTTTTCTATTGCCAAAAGAAATCAAGAATACAAGGCTAGCTATGCAAGCAAGTTACACAAGATTATTTTCAAAATGCAAAGCTAGTACTTTAATGCCTATGAAAATAAATGAGGTGCCAAAATGATCTAAAGGGTTGTTGTTTTTTTGCAGTAGCCATCAACCTATATAAACAAAGTCACCAATTCTGAAAACTTGTTGCAAATCTTGAAGGCATTACAAATAAATTAAAAAATATTGTTGAAATTGCACTATAAACAAGCCTTTAAAATCTTTTACCGGTAACTATTTTTCCGCAGAACCAGTACACAAAAACATCTATTTTATGATCAATAAATTACAAAAATGGTAGTAAGTGGTATACAGATATTTTTGTTTAGATGCATATTTTGTCTTTTTTTTTCTCTTCAAACCTACAGACTAAAAGGAACATGAATGGAAGACAGGAAGAGGAAAATACGCCTTACATTAGGGCGCAAATTTTTAGGGGACATTTCTGCTCCAAAAACAAGCAAATGCTATAATTAGCCTTTAAGCTGCTACAAGACTTTGCTTTGATACAATAGATGTTGTACAGCTACTTTTTTGAAAACTGTTCTCAATTATTTAGTCTGCCTCATGTAATAAAGCATGAAGGAAACTACACAAAACTCTTGTTCAAGCCACAATTATGTATTATTCATTTTGCTTAATATCTGGCACCAAGTATAAATTGTATAAATAGAACAAATATACATGATTCTATTCTATTTTTCATAACCAATTGTTACCGTTTTATCTATTTTTTTAATAATTGGATATAATTTTGGCATAGGAGGGGGTACCCAAGAAATGAGTACCACCAAAGCCCTGCTTTCAAATCAAGAAATTCTGATTGTTGCTCTCTCACTAAAATATTTGTAATCTACAAACTTATGTTTTAATGGAGATTCAACTATTGGGAAGACAGGCAGTTCTAATTCTGTTCCATATTTTTCCATAGCTATGAAAAAAAAAGTACAGCATATGTAAATCTTGTTTCTATTGGCTGAAAAATACTGAGAAGTTATTAGAAAATGCTGAAGATATACTCTTAGTTTTAGAACAATGTATGAACGCACCCAAGAAATGAACCATGGTGGATGAGTTTTTGTTTTGTGTTACAGTAATTTAAAAACAAACAAACCCCATTATGGTTTACGGTTGTATTTGAATTCTGAAAATAAGGTCTCCAGCAAAAACGAAGTTTCTTTTGCAGACATAGTTTATATCCTTGGTTTAAAAAGAATCAGCTGGAGGTTGGTGATGGAATGCTTTGTTATACTTTTCCATAAGAGCAGTGGTTCTCAACCTTTTTAATGCCGCGACCCCAACCGGTCATAAGTTGAGGACTAAACCGGTCGTAAGTTGAGGACTAAACCGGTCGTAAGTCGAGGACTAAACCGGTCGTAAGTCGAGGACTACCCAACCGGTCGTAAGTCGAGGACTTTCCCTGCCCGGGAGCGCCGCGCATGCGTGGTTCCGCCCCCTTCGCCGGCCGAGGCGTAGCTGGCAAGCGGCAGAGACGGAGCAGGCCAACAACCAGCTGGCCCAGCCCAAGGGAGGTAAGGCACCCGCCGGAAAAGGAAAAAATGGCGGACAAAAAAATGGTGGACAGCCTTGCTTGGCGACCCCCGTGAAATGGTTGATCGACCCCAAATGGGGTCCCGACCCACAGGTTGAGAACCACTGCATAAGAGGCTGCAATCATGTAGTGCATGGGTCTCCCAACCCTGGCAGCTTTAAGACTTGTGGACTTCAACTCTCAGAATTCTGGGAGTTAACGTCCACAAGTCTTAAAGTTGCCAAGGTTGAGGACTCCTGATGTAGTGTATGGAAATATTAGAAATGTTAACTCTTCCATATTAGATTGCAACCTCATGACCTACCATACATAGCTGCAAGACAAATCAGCATAAAGCGTGATTGCAGATAGCAAACTCAGTGGCTTTGTCCACATTTACAATTCCCCATACACAGATGCTACCCACGAAGCAAGAAATTTGGATCACAAGAATCATTGTAGTGGTGTAGTCAGGCCTTCAAGGTGATGGAATCCAGTAGTGGACTTTGCATGTTGGCTTCATTCTTGTAAACAGCAACTAGAGTTCAAATGGTACATTTTTGTATGTGCTTTATGCTGCCATAAGAACATGCTTCGACAGACTGCATTTGGCTCATTATTTATGTAGTTGTGTCTTAAGTCACACCAGGATACAATAATATGCAGTTGTGACTTGGAGGAAGGAGCTAAGAAAATAGTATTAAAATAAGAGATATCAGGACGTCATGCATGTACATCAAGTTGAAGGCGTATGTAAAAATCAAATTTTCCAGTGACAAAATTTAGTATTTTAGTAGGCAGATGGAATCGAAAATGTTTTGCTGCCTAGGGCAGAAAATTCTCCCACCATAATGAGAGAAAACAAATAGCTGGTGATTTGTTGTCCTTTAAATCTCAATCTTCTATCTACTGGTTGAGTCATCCCTGCATTTATTCAATTGATTCCTTAAGGGCGGAAACATGTATCATGGAAGATCTATGAACTAACACTCCAGTTTTTCATTTTGCAAGTAAAGGAAATCCTTCAAATTGTTCTCTTTGTGACATTTCCCAACTCAAAATTGCCTTCTTGGAACTGCTGCTTGGCCTACAATGGATAAAAGTGTGGAACATGCAGCTGCAGTAATTGGTCTGAATATCCTCCCCAATTCAAGTCTGCACACTATAACCATTCATTATATCAGCTCATAGATCTCCAATGAAATTGCTGGAGATTCCAATCTGGAAATTCTGCCTCTTCATTCTAAAAACAGCATTTGCCCATCTTTGGACAATAAAATCTTCTCTCGTATCTGTTTAATATTGTCATTTGTCATTTCCGACATTGACAGATAATGGTCCCAGAAAAGAAAAAAAAACCATTACTATTTGGAATATCACCGTGGCAGACAGCAATCCACGATGCAATGTCAGACATTCAAGAATGCTGAGGATTATACTACAATAAAAATGACGACCATTCCCAAGATTCAGTGCCTCTGCATTGAATTTTCCAGGTTTGTGGACAAAGATTGAACCTTATTTAAATCAAAAGCATGCAAAACTTTTGAAACCAAATATCCCATGGTTTGGACACTGCATAAAAATAGTCTAAGAGATTATATTCATAAAGTACCATCTTTGAATTGGTTGGGACTTCTAAACAAAGCTGTAATATATTTTGCACTTTAGAGTTATGAATAATGTATTCAGAGGATCCATAGGCTTTAATGGATGGAAATTTTAAAATATGCTGTATTTTTCAATTGATGGCTATTTTAAAAACCTCTTTATTCCATTTCTATCCCCCAGTTTCTATGACTGTCTGCTGAGAGAGCAACTATGAGACCACTCCATCCTTTGTTTCTTCTATGAAATGGTTATCTTAGAGAAAAAGCCAAATTCTACATCTATTTCTTTTTTGCAAATTCCAGCAACAAATAAAGCATAAAGTAGCTATCAGCATACCCAATCTCTCCTCCTTTCCCCCTCTCCTCACAATGGCATGTGACATTAGGACAATCAAAAATAACCAAAGACATTATCATAGCTGTAACCCCCATTTCCCAACTCCCAGGACTGTAATTAAAAAAAAATGCTCAACAGATTATTCACCAATTTATATTTATAGGTATGTACCTAAACATGTAATACAACAAATGTGTTGTTGCAAATACATACATTATATAAACATATTCATCAATGAATTGGCTGTAGAATCCCTTTCAAGACTAAATGTTGTTGTAAGCAGATTTACTGCTATTTGTACTAGGTGTAACCTTCACAAATGATCAGGATGCTTAAAATTCCTAATTATGGTTACAAGTGCTAGAATCAAGCCCACGTAGATAATGCTCTGTGGTTATATCCAACACTGTATTGTGACATTAAGCCTGTCACATTTAATGTCTGAAAAAGTCTCAACCTATACATATTTCTCAGAGTGGGACAAGACCAATGAATGGCACCATATTTATGGCATCTTATTATCTCTTGATGTGGTTGGGATTTTTTACACCAGTGGGTTGAAGGAAGCCCCAAATGTAATTTATTTAAGGCTAACACCACTTTTGTTACTTTGAAGACTGTGGCACACATATGACCAAATCACTTTTCAGGTTTTTTATTCAGAACATATTGAGAGATAATCTACCGAACATATTAGTTTAAATCTTATCCCAAAGAAATATAGTTCAGAATCAAGTGTACAAGTCCTTTGCAGCAACCCTCAACTCCTGTATGTGGGACATTAACTGAATGACATTAAATGCTATGTGTGCAATTTTTTTTTAGGATGCCCCTTATTAGGTTTTTAGATCACCAAAGACTTGAGTAAATGTGCATGTATATTTTTCAAAGTCTGACCAGAAAGGAGTAACAAAAATCACATTACTACAAGACACAAATAACTGAAAATGGAATTCCTTGGACAGCACCTTTTAGTCTACACGAAACATGTTATAAAACAGGAGCAATTTCAGATTTTCAGAATTTAGGATTTAAATTACTCATTAGATTAACCATCACACTGGTGGAAAAAGACAAGCACAGAATCAATATTCTCTCTTACTGGAGAAAAAGAACATTCGGCTTCCACATCCATGTTATCCATTTGGATTAAATATGAAAAACAGCCGAGTCCTAATTCGTATCCACGTGAAGTTGTCAAAATGTAGATTTTTCACATCTATTTGCAATTCAACCATAGTTAGCACTTTGCCCGGAGCTGTGCTTAAAAACAGAGGTTTCTAAGTGAATGTTCATCATCTGGATCCTTTCCAAACTTAGATATTTATTTTAGATCTTGGTGAGTTTGGGCCTTACCTCATCACATGCTGAGAAACCCAGGCAGACTGAGTCACCTCAAACAACAGAAGCACAACTGAAAGATTCACAGCAAGTTACCTTGTTTTGTCTCCTGGATCAAATGCTGAATCTGACAAATGTTTACATGATTTTTTTTTTTGTAAACTATACATCATTCCAATATGCATTAGATATATTTTTCTAATATACAGTATATTAGAAATATCTTTGGAGGAAGATTTTTGGTGGTGGCTTTGTTCATCAGAAGACCGTTGCCCATTTCCAAGCAGATGCCAGTAGATTTCATACTATAATACCTTTACTTTCAAGGAATTAAAAAAAATGTCCACATAAGAACCATATTGCAAGCAAATTTTCTTTGGCTGTTTTAATTACCAAAGGTTTTGCAAAGCAATATTGCAGTCTCTCTCCATTATATATTTTACTTATAGATCTCTATTACTACTTTTCCCTGAAAGTCGGTTTAAAAATGATGGGTTTTTAGGGTGGGGTGGGTGGGAGGGAGATTGTTTTTATTGGTAGATTTTTGATATTAATGATGATGACAAGGTGATATGTAAGTAGAATTGCCACAAAGAAAATCTGGGGGGGGGGATGAATTTAATGGATAGAAATCAATTAGAAACTAAGTAGCAGTCTTCTGCAATAATACAAATATATATATAAACTCCTTAATATAACCATCCTAACTGGTCTAATTAGTCTACTGGGGGGAGGGAAGGTGTTGGAGGATATTTGCATTGTGTTCAACCTATGAATGAATCCAGACATAATATAAAGAGTTATTCCTGTTGAAGGAAAAAGGGCCTCAAGCAAGCTCTACACTTACTTTTTATAGTCTAATAGGCCCTTTGTGGAAAAAAATGGTCCTTTTGGACTTTACGCACACATGTAGAATTGGACTAGGCTTCTAACTCACAGCTCTGCTCCCTTGCTGTTCATTATCTGATGAAAATATTTTTAAAAAGCCCCAGAACAAATACCAACAGAAGATATCAAGTTCAACTGACCTTGAGGAATTTCACTAACTTGCTTACAACTTCACTTGAGCAAGGGCAGAGAGAAAACTGGGATCCTGTGCCTATTCAGTTTCATCCAACAAGTATTTCCTATGCATTTTATTAAGACACATTTCAAACCGTGATACTGGAATATTAGACACGAGGAAGCAAAACAGAGGAACAGAGACCATTTCCCAAAGAAGCTGCTACATGGATGCTATAGTATGAACACCTTATAAAGAAAGAGAAACTTGGTAGGAATAAAGCAGGGCTTCTACCTTAAAATTATGTTCCTAGCAACATAAAAGAGTTCATAAAAAGTGCAAAAAGAATCCCAGACCAAAGAACTGTATCTCTAACACCTTCTTGGATAAGAAATTCCTGTTGCATTGTTAAGTGATTTTAGTCAACTTGACTTTGTGCAAAAACATCCTCAAGGAGGGTCTGGCTCATTTTTGTAACAGAAGAATAAAGTGAAAATAAATAACTGACTAAAGACTTCTAAAAAGAAAAACCAGCCTTGAATGCTGAGGGGATGGCATGGGTTCAATAGAAGCTCTGCACTTCACTACAGCTGTTGCATCAGAATTCGCTGCTGTTCTTTCAAAAGAGTTGTAGCGCAGCACTACAAACTACGTTTCCATATATCCATACTGAAGCAGTGATGCTCTCATTACACCCATGGCAACTGCAGGGAAAGTGAGCCTGAGAAAGGATGTTAAAAGGCAAATCTTTGTAAACATTTCCTCAAAAGGAATAGTAGCAACTGAGTACAGATCAGGTACTCAGATTCATTTACAGAGCAATGCTTTATAAAACACATAAAGCAGTTCCAGAATGATGAGAATTCCATAGAATGTTGGTGTTTTGAAACTAATCTCAACCATCCAGTACATAAGTCACGTAATCTACTTCAATGAACCAGCATCTACTAGGTCTTCTGTTCCGCAGCCACCGCTGTCTGTGAAGGAGTATCTGGCTTTACAATTTGGTATGTAATGAGATACTCGGGGTAAGCCTACGAATAAGCAGATACACCCAAATTACTGCACGTTATACAGAAATAATTAAAAAACACAGAAAAAGTTCATTTTACTTAATTTTTATATTGCTTCTGTCTTAGAAGCCACAATTCTCTTATATTTTTGCTTCTAACACAATCCATTTAATATCTGTCACGTTATGCAGAACAGATACTTTTCCATGGCTTCAAACAGAAAATCTGCCTTTTCACTTGTTCATTTGGGGAAAAATGGCATACTCTAGAATGGGGCAGAAAAGATGTATAAAAGCAAAAGGTCAGCATCTGATATCTTCCTAAGTATTGTTTGAAGAGAAACTGACTCTACCAGGAACTGCACTGAACACTTCTAGGGAGTGCAAAGGCCACAGTAGGTGAGGCAATGATGTCTAATTGATGGAAGCAATTTTTTTGTCTGATTTTTGAGAAGAAGTATTGTTGTTGTTAAGTCTATTGTAGGAATTACACCAGACAGTATTCAAACTCTGTGTATCTGATGTGGACTTTTATCCATTTGCAAATGGATCTCTGCCATGCTTGTTCCTTTCCTCCTCTGGACAAAGGAGATGGCGTGGAAAGTGATGAAAGTTTTGGAAGCGTAATTCACAGTCTAAATCAACATTTAAACTTAAATGAGCTTAAATGAGATCTTTTTGTAGTATGACATAAGTATGATATAGTTATGACACATCAGCCCTAATATAAACAATTAAGCACTTCCTAGATTTTGATGAGTAGAACGGCTTGAAAATCACTTTCTAATTTTCAGAAAGTATTAAGGATGTCCTTCTGAAGGCAGGAGCTACTATTTTTTACAGAGTACAGTACTGCTCCAGTAGTCTACCACAAATCATGGGTACATGTTGTCCTGGAGGAAAATTCAGTGGCTGAATAGGAACCTTTGATAAGGCTGTATTTCCTGCTTCCCTTTTTTTAAACACAGTAATGTATTTTTATGAAGGCGTGGCTGACCTTTATGCACAGTATTTGAATGTGTCTTCAAAAATATTTTTCATTTTATGGATAGTGAAATCTGTTAGTGTTAGAGAAAAGTGCCTCTGCCTTTTAAAACAGGCTTTGGGGTCTTGCAGCCTGCAGGAAGACCAAAGCAAATGATCATTCACTCCTTATTTAAGGCAGTTTGCACTGTAAAGCGTGAAAGAATCATGCGTCTTTTTTAAAACTGTCACAGTTTTAAAACCACAGTTTATCATTAACAATAGGAAGTAGCTCTGACCACCTTTTGGTGATGCTTAACAATGTATGCCTAGGCCAGGGGTAGGCAACCTTGGCTCTTTTATGACTCGTGGACTTCAACTCCCAATATTCCTGAGCCAGCATAGCTCCATTGCTGGCTCAGGAATTCTGGGAGTTGAAGTCCACGAGTCATAAAAGAGCCAAAGCTGCCTACCCCTGGCCTAGGGCAAAGATTTCAGTGAGCCAATGAAGAAGACAGATTTTAATATGCCACCTACCTGTTCCCCTCTATAGATGACATACTCAGCATAGGCGAGTCCATTGACACTTGGCCTGCCAATGACAGAGTGATGCCCTGGAGGGGCGTGGGCCATTTTCATGGTACTAAACTGCAAGAAGGACTTTCCCAATGTCACACGGCAAAAAAGCATCTGTCTAAAAGAAGACAGGAAGAAAATAATTTAAAAAGCGCACCCAGTTGCAGCAAAACATTTCATACGCACCACCCCAATGTCAGAGATCTAAAGTTTTTTTTACAACCTATCAATTTTCAATTCTCAAACATTGTTTAAAGCAGTAAAAAGAGGAAATTTTCCTTTTTGCTTAATCATCAGCTCTTAGGACCATGTTACTATAGTTTTAATCACAATTCAGGAGCTACTTCAGAAAAACTAACAATTTCCCCACAAATGCATGCATGGCTAAGTGAGTGATAGCAGAATCTCTATACATTCTGCAAATAATTGGTCCTCAAGCCATTGCAGTTGCATACTGCAAGAACAATTGGGTCATTTTTGTCATTTCAACTTGTTGCAATAAAAATTGTGTTTTATTCTTGTGTTCTTTGAACCATGTTTGACTTTGCAGACGCCTCCTAGAGGCTATGGAGTATCCGTATTTCAGCATTCATATTTTTCCAAGCTAGAAAACTAAGAAACGTGTGCTGTCTTTTTTCTAATTTTTCCTCTAAATTGGCATTCATTCAGTTAAGGAAACATTGTGCCTGATTTTCCAGATGTATCAATGTATCAAGAACTCACCTGTGGCAGATATAGCAGGACCTATCTTTGTGTGTAGGACAACCTGTGCCTCCTCCAATTCCATATACGTATTGGTTACTTTTAGAGGAATTTTCTGCAAAGTAAATCCCAGCTCCAAACATCCCTCCAATGTATGCATGCCTTTCATCAAATCCTTTATGGATAATAGCATTAATAAAAGGAGAGCCTAAAACAAAAAATAGCATGTAAGCATGTATATGCCCTATAGGAATTGTAACTTCATCTTAACATCAAATTAGCAAAATAATTAATCCACGTTCAATCATATAAACCAGAGTTCCCCAACCTTTCTGGTTTTGTGGACAAGTGGGGAAGAGGGAATGGTTTTGCATGAGCAGCTGGCAAGCAAGATCCACTTGCGCACGTGGCGTACACACAAACCTGCCTCTCACACAAATGGAGTGTATGTGCATGCGCTTGCCCACTGCTCGCACAAATGGGGATGTGAGTGCACGTGTGCTCACCCGCCATTTCTGCAGCCCGATTGCAAACAGCTCATGGTCCACTAGTGGGCCACAGCCTAGAGCAGGGGTGTCAAACTCGCAACATCACATGACGTGTCATGACGTATTGCGACTTTTTTTCCCCCATTGCCAGCAATGGGATGGGTGAGGTTTCGGCATGACGCAATCTGCCCACAGCCTGGCAGTTTGACACACCTGGCCTAGAGGCTGGGAACCCCTGATATAAACCAAGGAAAATCTGACAGAAAATTCTGAATTCTGAAGATTCAGTGGATTTTCAAGAAAACAATTTCCATATATTTAAGGAAAATGTCGTACCTCCCACTCTTAATTTTTTCCCAAAGACAGGAAAAACCTATCTTAATGTAAGGGTTGAGATAACACCAGTACTTACTGACATGTGTTAATATTAAACGTACTGGAGAAGTTGGGTTGGGTTTCTCAGAAAAGAGAGAATCTTTGTTCAATTCCTTGCACATAGTAAAGAGAGCAGCCGTGATGTATGGTTTGATTATGATTTTTTTTTCTAATAGGAAGCAATTGCAGCACAATTGCATCTAGGGACGTAATCATTTTTATTGCTAAGCAACATACACTTAAAGATTCTCTGAATGACTGGCAGATTCCTTTTTCTATCTGTGGAGAAGGATGGATTGCCTGGCTTGCCTCTCTTGTACTTTTCCTGACCTGCATCTTTATCACATTTCATGAGATGGGATTTAAAAAAAAACTGGACAAAACACTGGTCATGATAGAATTGCCTCCACAAGGGAACACTGCTTTCACAGCAGGACTTTTCTACCATGTTCCTTCCCTTTCATCATAAACCTCTCCATATTTCTTTGAGGAGCTGGAAAATGCTCTAGAGTCTTATAAGAGGAGTAGCACACCTGTACAGATAAGGGATGAAAAATCAGCCAGAGGTCCATTTTGGCTTCTTGGAGCCGAGTCCAGAATCCACAATCAATCAAACAGCAGAATGGTAAATAAACCAAAGTACAATTTATGTACATTTAACCAGTGTTGTTACACTGCAAATACACATCTTAGAGGGTTGCCTTACATACCATGAAATAACATGCGTTCATTGTGATGATTATGGTTTTCTTCTGAGACTTCTTTCTGACGATGACAAAATCTCTCCCTTAATTTTTTATTCACAACCTTTTGAATCTATGGAAGAATGGAAAAAAAAAAACCACCATGAAGACAAAAGTACAGAAGCCTGAGTCAGTATGACTCTATAAACTGCATCGTTTTTAAAATGGATTCTGTGGTTTTAAAAAAACTTAAGTTTTAGTAATGATGACCAGAATAATTAAAGGCTAATTTAATTTGCTCCTTCTTTTTGACAGCTTTGTTTTCTGTTAGTAAGGCTCACAAATATACCTACAAACAGAAGTTCAGGCATCTCAGGCAACCTCAAGTAGCTCAATTTTTCTCCGAACTATGAAATGGATATGATTTAACTAAAGTCTCATACTTACCACAGAACATCACATCACTCCAATTTGTTTCTCTTTTTAAAACTGTATTTTATGCACCGTATCTTTACTGTATTCTTAACAAATCTAGTATATAATGCTTATCCTTCCCTACAAAGTTCATATCAGCAGATTGTTAACTACATGAATATAACTGGGATAAACAGAAGAGAATAAAGAGAAAATAATATGTGTCGCTCAGGGTTGAATGGTGGAGTCCTTGGTGCTCTCTAAGCTTGATTGTTTGCTTGCAGATGTTTCATTACCTGACTGGACAACATCTTCAGTGCTAGAAGAGAGAGCAAACCCCACTCCCTTCTAGCACTGAAGATGTTACCTAATCAGGTAACAAAATGTCGGCAAGCAAACAACAAACTCAAGAGCATTAAGAACTCCACAATTTGGATAAAATTAAGTTGCTCACTTGCTCACTAGGAGTGAAATATATTTGTTCTTGACCGAAACTGCACATATTTTGAAAGAACAGAACAGAATTGCTTGTAAGTAGGAAAACGAAACACTACTGTAACTGCCCCTTTGAAAGACAGCAGAATCAAAGGCAAAAAGCACTCCTATTCTAACTGAAATGAAATAAGTAAAATAAAATAAAAATAAATAAAATAAAAATGAGGGAGAACCTGAACTAGAAATTTGATAGCTTTGTAGATAAGTAAAAAAAAATCCCCATACACCTATCCTTTTTTATTCTGATCAGTTAAAGAAGACAATACAAAATATAATAAAAATATATATACTACATATCTACATAATGTACATATGTATATTACATTTACTGTATAAAATAATAATTTAAGAGTTAACATTTTAAAGCCACCAGGGAGATGAAAAGTGATTGAAATGTGCAGTCTTCCAAGCTGTGGTGGATGTTAGCATAAATCAAGGATCTTCAAACTTGGCAACTTTAAGACTTGTGGACTTCAACTCCCAGAATTCCTCAGCCAGCCACCCCTGGCTGGCTGAGGAATTCTGGGAGTTGAAGTCCACAAGTCTTAAAGTTGCCAAGTTTGAAGACCCCTGGTATAAACAAAGCAGCTGTCCTCCAAGAGGGCTGGTGCAGTTGTTTCAAAAGCTGCCTTTGCTTGGCTGCCCGGCTCCACAGAAGTAGGATCTGTGCATGTACATGCAGACATGCGAGAACAGCCTTTGCAGCAGCTGCACAAACATGCAAAGGGTGAAGTTGCTTTGGTGCTTCAAAGAGACTTGCTTTGCTTGCGCTAATGCACTTGTACTTTTATATATATATACATAATTTATATTAAGTATTTTTTTTACAAAGATAAAAGATAAACATGAACATATACAGAAGAAAAAAGAAAGATAAAGAAGAAGGTATTGGAAACAATCGAGAGCAAAGAAAAAGAGAAGGATAAAGAATACTTATTTCTAATTTTCTTTACAGCAGTTATAGATTTGCTTAATACAATCTCCCCCCTTCAAAATTATATAATATAGCTCCCTTCTCCCCGTACAGCCCTTTTACATTGGTAAATCCAGAAATCACCAGTTCATTTTTATTCATTTTCAGCAAAAAGGCCATTATGAATGTACTTTGTAAAGCATCTCTTTCAAATGCTTTGCCCACCCTAGATGATAGTCAAAAGAGCTTCAAAATCAAGAAGCTGAAGACACAGTATCATCCCTACTTCCTTCTGTCGGGATCAATTGATTTGATGTTTCCGTCAATAATTTTTGAGCTAGGCATATAAAAGCCTTTGAAACTTACCCTAATGACATTATACCTGTTGAAGATTCCCCCAGCATTACCACCATCTCTGTGTTCCCTGATGGTGCTCTGCATCTGTTAAACAATCAAATGGTAGAGTCAGTAAACATAAAATCTTATTTAGTTGATAACGATTCCTGGATAAATCTAGGTACATGCTGCCAATATGCAATTTCAATTCGGTTTATCATAGACAAGTACAGATGGGCTGTCAATAAATTAGCCAGGACATTCCGATCAAAGACTGTGGGGGAGGAAAAGGGAGGGGGGAGGGGCTAGAGAGAACAGTCTTCACTTGGTGGTGGTCTGGAAAAACAAAGACATCCTGTTTGTCTGGCTTTCTCTGTCCTGCTGTTTATCTGGAACCAAGTCAGTCAAGCAAGATAAGAATGATTAATGCTGCTAGGCAGCAGTGCATGAGCCCAACTTCCCTAGGGTGTTCCTCAAATACTCACACCCCCTTGGGACCTCATTATCAAACTTGTTATTATCCTATTCAGCACACCTCTGTATAAATCCATGTGTGTTTCTTGATTACAATAAGAAAGAGGTTTGCACTGTTTCTGTTATGTTTCTTCACCTCCACATTTAACTTATGGCCTCAGTATTCCTTGAAAGTGTCCCATCTAAGCAGCCAGCCAACCTGGGCTGTGACTTCGCTTAGCTTACAAGTGCAGAGGACATCGGCTGGGTGCTGCCACCTTCTGACTCATAAAGAAAGAGACTCTTTCAAATGTTGGGTTGTCTGAGACTAGTTGTGCAATTTGGCGTCTCTCGGTGATAGCAAGACTTCATTCCCTGATTTATTTCTGCCCCTGGTCAACTCTCAAGACTCAATCTGCACATAATGTATAATCAGCATAGAAAGATTTTGAAGAAAAAAAAAGCAAATTACACATGATAAAAGTCCTTCTAAACAGAACTATCACTGGGTAAGTGGGCTTGGGACTAGATGTAAGGAAAAAAGGTTTAAACTTTTCCCTGTCTGCTACTTCTGAAATTCCCAGTTTCCCCATCTGCTTTCGGTTGACATTTAATGATAGCTATTGCCTGAAACCCTGAATGCAAGCTATCCTAAATAGGGGTTTCTTTTTAAGTGCAGGAAATAGAAAGAGGCATATAAGATCTCTTCAGACTGAGGGAAAGTAATACTTCCATAAAATTCTAAACTTTTCACACTGCAAAGCCTTTTTAGGCAGAGGAACTGAAATAAACCATAATGCCGCATTCATTCTAGCAATATGCAAAGAATACATGTAAGCAAAAATATATCCCTATGTGAAAAAAGAATGTTTTTCTAGTATGAAAGCAACTCAAAGATGTGACAAAGCTCCACCCTAGATTTCCACTCTTTGTATATCTTGGCTGCTCTGTCCTGGACTACGTTACCAATAGAAGAGAATACCTGTAGCTCAGTAGTCAACTGTGGAGTCCTTGGTGCCCTTTGACCTTGGTTGTCTGCTTGCAGATATTTAGTTACCCAACTAGATCTCCAATGCTAGAACGGAGTGGAGTTTTATAGGGGTGTTCTAGGCTGGCAGTAATTGTTGAGGTAGAGAGAAGATTCCCATCCCTATGTCATCTGTCCTCTTGATTTTTGTTTCTTATTTAATCTTTCTAATTTTAATTGTTTTGTACTACTTTTTATTATCCTGTAAGCCACCCAGAGTTGCTGTAACACTGAGAAGGGTGGCATATAAATTTAGTAAATAAATATAGTAGCTTGCCCTGTCAATGTTGATGAGTTGTTGCTTTCTCCTTCTTAGTTCCTTGGTCACGCTGCTGTTTCCTGCTTGTTTGTCTATTATTATTATTATATGTTAATCCCTGCTTATCAGGGTGTTGATTGCTTTTGTTTCCTCTTTAGGTTTTTTCTGTCTCTATTGAATGGTATGTAAATGTGGTTTACCTCTATGTGCCTCTTGATGGCTGATTTGTCTGAATGTCAAGCATCCAGGAATTCCCTAGCATTTTTTTGGATTTAGCTTGCTCTAGGATGTTCAGTTTCCTACCTCTGAAACATGATTAGATCTGTCCATGTTTTGTGAAATTAAGGGTTTTTCATGTCTTCTGCAAAGTAAACTGCATATGTACAAAATTCCACTATGTTAACTAACATTACTTGACTACCTGGGCGTTGCATAGTACAGAAATGCTTGCAAACAAAGAAACAATTGTGTTATATTCAAAGACCTATCTTAAGACTATTTAAAATTGATTTTTTTTACCTCCTCTTCTACAGATTGGTATTCTTTATCATCAGGAGCAAGATCTATAAGAATTGTCCCTTGGCTGACACAGTGAAAAGTCAGATAAGGATTGGTACCTGAAAAGGAAAATATGTTAAACTTGTATGCACATATATTCACCAAGAAGAACCAACTATAAAACTAGGACTGATGGAGTACTGTCCACTGCCATCATTTAAAAATTGCTAGATTTAAAGCAGACTTACCCTGTTGCCCACCTAGAAGCCTCTCTACACCTTTTATTAACTTATGACGATGCCCATAGGCATTGATGCCAATTTCTTTCAACTCCTCATGACCCATGTCTGCTAGTACATCCAAGGTAATCTGAATAGCACAAACAGAAGGAAAAAGTAGCATTTTTCATTAGTCATCTTGAACCTAGGAAAGCCAGCATAAATATATTTTAAGTAGGGATGGGGAAGGGATTCTAGGAAGATTAAGGGCCCAGCTGGCTGGTCAGAGAAATTGTACACGGAGCAGCTGAAAACAGGAGAAGAATAACTGGTAGCAAGCACCAAACATTTTTCTCTCTCTCTTCAACTTTCAGCATAATATGAGTTTCATGCCCCCAAGCATAGAGAATAATTACAGAGAGCAGAAATGGGGACATACTTATTCATGTTTGCGTTGGGTTTAAAAAAAAAGTAATTTGAACTTCCTTTGCTGAAGAAATGGATGGAAAAATGCTAGGCAATTAACATAAGCACCAAGATTTATTCCTTTTTTTTGTTTTTAAGATAGAACTTAGACAAATTATTTGCACATTAATTGAAATGAGAAGAAACAAAGTTGAACTAATGCTATACAATACAAGATGTTGATACCTGGAATTTTTTTAAAGAGGGCAATAGGGCTGAAGAAAAAATAAACTGATTGAACTGCTTTGCTCAGCTTAAGTAAAACTGAATTTCATCAAATAGTTGATTCCAGATAACTTCTCATTTAGCTTTTTTAAAATTCGTACAAAAGCAGAATTCATACCATATTACCATCTGCTTTATTTGAAAGTCAATTTACCATAAAGTATATCAGGTGGTTGCTTTAGAAATAAAAAACCAAAGCTCTCTGACAGAAAACTTAGCTATGAGGCTCTTTGGATGCTAGCCATCATATTTTTCCATTTCATGCACATTATTGAACTGAAATAGAAGAATAAATGCAACGCTAGCTTAGGACCATTTTTACCTGTTCCGTTTCAAATATATCCCGGAGATGCTCCAGACCCAAGCTTTTCAAGAACTGGCTGATATTCATGTCAAGACCAACAACTGCAACAAAAATATCCTTCATGTAAGTCACCAATAAAAACTATCCACCAAACTTCCATTTAAATCCTTAGTCCTTTAACTGTAATCTTTTCAATCTGAAATATTTCCTCTTATTGCATCTTCTACAAGAAAACAAATATTTACTACTGGTAGAAAAAAAAGTAAAGAATAAACAAGAGACATAGAGGCAAAATGTATGGGATTTTTTTTATGGAAAATAGTATGAATTCTCATTATTAATAAAATCTTCTCTTTTGGTGAGCATTAAGGGGCTACATGTGGCAGATAAAGTTACCATCTGCACATTCCATTTTCTCTGCTCTATCCACCTCCTCCTTCTCTAATGTTATATAACTTAAATGAGTAATCTACTCATGCTGGTTGGTAACGTAACAAACACCAAAAGATATTTCTCCCTCCAAACATCCATCAACCTACAGTTTTTACAATTTTGACTATAATTTTATATATGCCTTATACCCGGGGTAGGCAACCTTGGCTCTTTTATGACTCGTGGACTTCAACTCCCAGAATTCCTGAGCCAGCATGGCTCAGCTTGGAAACCTCTGCCTGTCCCCTCAGCATGTTTGGCTCAGGAATTCTGGGGAAGTCCACGAGTCATAAAAGAGCCAAGGTTGCCTACCCCTGCCTTATACCAATCAAGTTTATATACAAAGACCAAATATCTATATGTTCACTAATTTAAAGTCCCAAATAAAAAGACAAAGTCCAGAAAAACAGTTATTCCAAAGGGAAAATCTGTTTTATCTATTTCTTTAAGTGTTAAGATCCCCCCCCCCCGACAAAGCTTTAGAGGTCATGATCTAAACAGGACCTTAGACTTATTTCCTCAAAAATTCGGATGAAAGATGATTTCCCATTATGCATATTTAGGACTGTGACTTTGGCAATTTCCTATAATCGGGAAGAGTACCTTCTCCTTCTTTCCTCTCTGTTCCTGTTGCCCCATCTCCAGCATTAGATGCGCCGGCCACTGCAATTTCAGCCAGAGGTCCTGCAAGGTTATCTATACTGCTGGCAGCAGACAGACAGGATGGGGTGGATGCTGGTGAAATGACTGAGGCACTAACAACAGTGGCTTGAGGTTTAAAGCATGTTGGCAAGGCTTCAGGAGGCATTGCATCAGTAAGCAAGGCTCTGATATCGTCAGCCTGAAAATAAAACAGTGTTTTAAAAAATAAAACCAAAACCAATCATTTTTAAAGAAATTGTTTAAACAGATAACTATCTTCTATACTCAAAAGCAAATATTCAAAGAACATTTGAATATTTCCAAATATTCAAGTCATCAATCTTTGGAACAGTAACATAGAGCTAGAAAGGCATTTACTTTCCACAACACTTTGAAATATTACAAAATAGTTTACCCCCAGACAGTTCTCTTTTATGTACTCTGTACATAAAATTTTTTAGGTGTCCACATATGCGAAGCATTTCAAAAATACATATTTCATTTTGGATGTTACAGATAAAGTTCAAGCAATAGAAATGAAAGGAATAAAGCAATTTATTGAATAATACTTGCAACCACAATACAGACTATAAGTTGTATGAATGAAGCAATGGATTAAAAAATCAGGCATTCAATCTGCACAAAACAAAAATACTTCCTTAACCTGCCTTAACAAACATCCAATAAATATTGAACCAATGTGGTATAAGAAATTGTGTGATGTTCTTTATTGCTCACTGGATGAGCATACTATACACATAGCCTTAGCTCCTCAAAATTTTTAAAGGAATAAATTCAGGTCAAATCCATTTCCGTACGTTTACTGAGATGTTTCCCTATATTAATTGTTCAATGAAGGAAATAAATGACTATCCGTTGTAGTCAACTGATCTAAATATTGAAATAAGAGTCATTATTTTTTAAAACCAAACCAAACCAACTTACTGTGGCAAGATCCAAAGGTGTTTGGCCTTCTTGATTCTTCATTGTTGGATCTGCTCCATGAGCTAGAAGTAGAGCACAGAGTTGCGTCCTTCCTTTTTGTGCTGCTTCATGCAATGGCGTAAATGCCCATTTATCTGTAGCATTTACACAGGTATTATACTTAATCAATAGAGCTGCTATATCCACATGCTGAGGAAAAATGAAAAAAAAAATAGGAAGAATTCTCAATTTAAAAAGAGAAAAGCAAACATTGTTAAATGATTTGTTGTGCATTCAAAGCTATGACAAAGCTGGATGTATTCAGCACTGAAAACATAATAATTTATGTTTTTAATTAGATAGTTTTATACAAAGAGATCTATGAGCAAGAAACACACTAGTTAGCCAGTAGGTGAAATATACAACTCCTTCAGTTCTTCAATGATCTAAGCTTCCTTAATATGGGAGATGCATTTGTCATTTTTATTTTTTTATGCAGAAACTGAAAAAAGCTAACACCAATTACAACTAAGAAAAAAACAGAAGATACGACTTTTGATCCATACATCATTTAATCTAGTCTTGGTTTTCACAATAGAAAAATATATACCAAGAGATAACATGATATTGAAATTATTTTTTAAAACAAGTAGCAAGACAAATCTTATACTGTGGGGTTCTTGGTGGTCTCTGAACTTGGTTGTTTTCTTGCAGAAATTTCATTATCCAAGTAAGTGGAATCATCAGTGCTAGAAGGGAATGGGGTTTGCTCTCTGTTTATATATAAATAGTTTGTTCTGTAACCTAGTTGTTCTGTAACCTAGTCTGCAAGAAAACAACCAAGCTCAGAGAGCGCCAATGACTTCAATTCAACCCTGAGTTACAAATATTTTTGTCAACTGGTACAAATCTTACGATTCCCCTTGTACATATTTTAGCAACATTTTGTAGAAGACTGAAATACAATCAATTTTATGCTGTCATTTGGTTACCCTCGTTTCTTCCACTTGTTTTATACTTGTTAGTGTAATGCAAGTTGTACGTCTTGACTACACTGAGATTATTAATGCTTACCCCATAGGATGCTGCATTATGTAGTGGAATTAATCCTCCCTTGTCTTGAGCGTTAACATCAGCACCATGCTCTAGAAGATACTCAGCAACTTCTAAATTATTGTAACCAGCTATGTGTAAAAAGAAATACAGCGTGAGTCAAAACTCAGCAATGAAGGAATTGTAGACCAAATACCATAAGAAATTGTTAGAAATACATACTTTTAAAAGTTTCTTAAATCTGTTCCAATGAGGATTTCCTATGAATAAATTAACCCAATCCCTCACTTACCAGCAAGATGTAATGGGGTGGAGTTTCGTCCCTGGGTGTCACGGCAATTGATGTTTTCTGGAGAGCATAATTTCTGAACTCGTGCCAGGCAGCCCTTTTTAGCAGCATCCAGCAGCGCAGCGTCACCTCGCAGCAGGTCCTGGATATCAGTGTCTCCCTCTTTCACCAAGTCTAGAGGAGTGTTGCCATCTCTGTTCTTCTTGGTTGGATCTGCTCCGTGCTGCAAACAACATTTCTACTGTTTTGCAGCTGAAAACTTTATCCTCCATGCCACCAAACATAGCACCATGCTATTTATGTTTTAGCATGATATACAGGAGGACTATCAAGGTGCTTTAAAAATAGTATAAGCAAGCAAGACACCTGTTTTAAGAACAGATTTTCCAAATTTAAAAGAAGGTATAAACAAATATCATGCTATAACTAATACCTAACTTTGAGCAGATTTCATTTCACACCCTTCTGATTCATTCTCCAAAGGACAAAAATATGCTGAGAATCGTATCTTTCTTTGAAAATGTGCCCCACAATGGTTGTCTCTGCAGGCAATTACAGTTAGTCCTCTACTTACAACCATTCATTTAGTGACTGTTCAAAATTACAGTGACTGAAAAAAGTGACTTGCAACCATTTCTCACACTTAAAACCATCACAGCATCCCCACGGTCACGATCAAAATTGGCAACATATTTACGATGGTTGCAATGTTGCAGCAACAGATGATCGCCATCTGTGACCTTCCCAGCCAGCTTCTGACTGACAGCCAATGAGGGAAACCAGATTTGCTTAATGACTGCAGGGTTCACATAACAACTGCAGTGATTTGCTTAACAACCAGGGTAAAAAGATAATAAAACTGTGCACGACTCACTTAACAACCATCTTGCTTAGCAGTGGAAATTCTGGTTTCAATTGTCATAAGTGAAGGATTACCTGTAATTTCTACAGGGCAGAAGCTTTAGTCCAATTCGTGCAGAAATTACATGATGACTCTAATTTATGCATGCTCAAATTACTCTAAATTACTCAGCACTTCTTTGAAAAGCTAGGCATAAACGCAGGTGTGTGCTGCAGAGGGGTGTTTCAGGCTAAGGAAAACAAAGAAATGATTTTTTACTTTGACCTCAATCAGAAGCTATGGCTTTTATCGCCTTTGGTGGCCACAGGAATTATGTAATCACTACTCCAAAAGAAGGTTCCATGACTGAGATATAAAGCCCAAGGAAGAGAAGTCTCTAGCCATCAACTCTCCAGCCTCAGCATCACCATGCGGGCAATTCTTTTTAAAGCCTCTCTTAGGACCCGTGCATTTCTAAGCATTGCTGCTAGGTGGCAGTTGGTTTTTGACCTAGCGTGTTTCCCCAAAAGTTAGACCCAGCCCGATAGTAAGCCCTAGCTTGATATTTGGTGGTGGGCCTAATATAAGCCCTACTCCGAAACTAAGCCCTAGTTTTGGGGTGAAGTGCACCCCTAAAAATCAAGCTAGGGCAGGGGTAGGGGTGTGAAGCTGACCCACACGCCTCGCACCCAATTACCTTACCGGTAGGACACCACAGCCAAGCCTCCCACACCCCGACACCTGTCGTGCTGCTACTTCTTCTGTGGCCGCTTGCCGCCACTTGTAGCCAGCCGCCATGTGGCACACTGCACCGTTGCCACTCCTCCTGGCAGGACACTGCATGGCACTTCAGGCCGCTTCCATTGCTCGCATGCCTCAGGCCACTTCTGCTGCTTGGGCAGTGCTTCAGGCCACTTCTGTTGCTTGAGCGCTTCGCACCGCTTCTTTTGCTTGAGTGCTTTGCGCCGCTTCTGTTGCTCGTGGCAGGAGGCCACATGGTGCTTCAGGCTGTTTTCGCTGTGGAAATGCCCCAAAGAGCCACGCAGCATCCTGCCGCTAGGAGCAGAAACGGCGGAAAGTACCATGTGGCATCCTGCCAGGAGGAGCGGCAACGGTGCAATGCGCGACATGGCGTCCGGCTGCAAGGGGCAGCAGAAGAAATCAAGCAGTGGCGTGATAGGTGTCAGGGGGGGTGGGAGGCCTGGTTGTGGTGGTCCTAAAGTAAGACATTCTCCGAAATTAAGACCTAGTGCCTCTTTTGGAAGCAAAAAAAATATAAGACCGGGCCTTACTTTTGGGGAAACACGGTAACTGGTATTCCTCCTCTGAGAAATGCTTTTGAGTAAGGATGTCCAAGGATTTCCAAATAAATGTTTCATGGATATATCGGTTCCTTTAGAGCCAGGGGATGAAAGTATAAAACGAAGCTATGTCTGTGTGTTCCTGAATATTTATTTTGGTTGATACTCTTAACATCACAGAATTACTTCCTGATGTCATGACATCACGTTCTGGTAACTCATATTATGGCAACCAGGTATAATATTTAACTTTTATGTGTGGTTCTGTATAAGCAGTGGCAATGGCAGACTGAAGCCAGCTTCGCTTCTCTGTCTCTCCAATCTGACAAATTTACTGGCATCATTGTATCCTAATTGCTACTAATAGTTTTGCAGCAGATTACAAACCAGCATTGATATGCAGCTGATCGACTGAACAGATCAGCGCACATGCAAACTATTCCTTTGCAGAGATACTTTAATTTGTAGCTATACTGCAATCTAAACTTAGAGTACAATGCCTTTCTTAAAAAAAACAATAAAAATGTTTATTATTATCCTAAGAAGAGTTCTATTCGGAAGAAAATTACACCGAATTGCTGCATATATTATTATGTGTCATAGTCTGAAGTAAACAAAGACTCTTAAAAAAAACAATTTAAAGTACATACTTTGAGGAGGAGCTTGCAGATTTCATATTTTCCCTTTGCTGCTGCTTCATGTAGTGGTGTAAACTTCCATAAATCAGCAACGTTGACAGAAGCTCCATGTCGCACTAATAACTCTGCAACTTCATAGTGTCCATACGAACAAGCGTTATGTAGAGGTACTAATCCACTGATAAGTTAAAAAAAATTAAGAGTATTTATTAAGATTTAAAAGCAAAAAAAATAGTTATCCTTCAAAATAATTGCCATCTTGCTTTTCTATTTTAGTCAAATTATTTTAACTGAAGTTATAAAGTGTCTGCATCTAGAAATCAACTTTCGTAAGTGTGAGAAATGTGGCAATAATCTAATGATATCACTGCAAGGGTAAGGCTGAAATGACCAAGATGGAGGGACGGCAATCTCCGTTTCTGCACACATTAATATTGAGCAAGATTAAACAGATGTGAATTTAATCTACTGTTTTTCTTTTTTGGCTATAAAAGAAACACAATAGATGAAAAAATCTTTAAACTGCACCTAAAGGACAAGGAAGCAAACATAGAAACAAAAGAGATCCATTTATTTATATCCTGCCTTTATTATTTTTTAAAAATAATAACTCATGGTGGTGAACATATTTAACAGTCCTTCCACCTCCTATTTTCCCCACAACTACCACCCTGGGTCTGGGTTGGGCTAAAAAAGATTGACTGGCCCAAGATCAGTCATCTGGCTTTCTTGCCTAAGGCAGAACTAGAACTCAGTCTTCTGGCTTCTATGCCAGTATTTTAATCACTACACCAGTGTTTGTTTTGTAAACTTTTATGGATCTGGAGGAAATTATAAAAATACAACAACTACTGGAGGATGGTTGGACAGATGAATGGATGACAGACAGATAAATAAGAATGATAATGTAAGACAGGCCTGAAACAATTTAGAACATACATTACTATGATTTTTGTTAGGAAGGCCAGTATATCTGACACATATGTCTTATAAAATGTTTAAAATGCATCTAGAGATAGTCCAAGATGAAGGGGAAATTGCATCACAGCACAGATGGCAAATTTTATTATTTATTTTTTTATCCCACCTTTATTAATTTTATAAATAATTCAAGGTGATGAAGACACCTAATACTTCTTCCTCATCCTGTTTTCCCCACAACAACAACCTTATGAAGTGAGCTGGGCTGAGAGAGAGCGATTGGTCCAAAATCACCAGCCTGACTTTCATGCCTAAGGTGGGACTAGAATTCACAGTCTCCTGGTTTCTAGTCTGGTGCTTTAACTAGGCAAGAAATGGCTCTCATAGATACTGGCTCAGTCAGATTAGATGTCCTGATCCTCTGCTTGAATACGGCCAAGGTTTTAATGAGCCGATATTGCTGGAACTAGTATACCAAGGGAAGAAATCATGTATTTTACAAGATAAGATAGACCAAGGAAGTTTTCAAAGATGAGAAAGAGTTCATTCTTTGTTGTTGTTAATTGCGAAGTCGTGTCCGACCCATCGCGATCTACCCATACATAAAACAGTAAATTGCATGGTCACAATTACCCTTTATCCTTTGCATGTACATCTGCTCCATGATGAAGCAAGTATTCAACTACTGAAACTCGATTATAACCTGCAGCAAAGTGCAATGGGGTTGAATGACGTCCCTCCAAATCTCTACAATTCACATTCTGCGAACTGCATAGTTGCTATGTAAAAATGAGAAAGGAAAACATCCATAGTAGAATTCACCACAGACATTTCAAATAGTCTTCCATATCTCAAGACATTATAGTAAGAATAATAAAGATCCCTGGGCAATCTAAAAAATAACTAAGTCTCTGGGTACAAGTTATCTTACAATAAAATAATTAAGATTCCATTACAGGTTATTTTCCAGAAATAAAAAAAAACAATGTGAACCTAACATAGCACTTTTGAATTTGACACAAAGTAGTGCAAAGAAGTGGGAATCAATCAATATGTCATCTTTTATTTTTACTTAGAAAAATTAATCATTTGGAGTCTTATAGGAAACTATTTAAAATCTGTAGTTCCACTAATGATCTAACAGGATGGTTAAAAACAATATATGGACATAAAAAAACACGGCAAACTAAATCTATCCAAACAAATAATATAAAATCTAGCTAAACAAATAATATAATAAATCGAATACAAAACGCTCTATAATAAAACTGATTTGTGGCACATTTTATCTTCTGGCATATTTTAAGTGCTGCTGCATAGAATCTGGCAACATTGTATGTGGCAGCAGAATTGGCATCTGAGAGCAGCAGGGAGATGTAGAATTATCCAAAATGGTGAAATAAGACTAATATGGTCAGAAAAGTGTCCAAATATGGAAGTAGAATACCTCATAAATATATGGGGTACTATTACAGAAACCTCTTTCAATATAGTTATGGATCTTATTAAAAAGAATAATGTGTAATTCAATTCTATATTTTATTACATTAAAAAGAACTACTGTTAAATTTAATTTGCTAAAAGTAAATTTTTCATGGTTCTATTTCAGCTTCAATTAAACAGCATTTATTCAAGAGCAGGATATTTTTCAGTTAGGAAAGATTCAAACCCAATATTACTTTTCATAATATTAACTATTACATATATATTTAATGTCAAAATCTGTTTTAGCACAAAATATTATTCTCTCCTAAGCTTGATTTTCCTGTTTTCATTAATTATGGTTTATCATTTTATCCCAAAATGAAGCATTGTAGTTAATTATTTCTGCTTTTAAAACAAAACTAACTTAAACTTACAGTTAAGCACAATTAAGACTAATCAGGGTATTAGGTAGGAATGCAATACAAATTAACATTCTAACAACCTAAAAATTGTAGGACAGAAGAATGTAAGTCCAATGTCCACTGCAGACTATCATTGCAAAATACTTTTTCCTCATTATATTAAAAATGGCTATATTTATCTTAAATTTCTTATAATCCTTAAATTCCAACATACCTTTACAGTTTCTAAATCTCCAGCTTTAGATGCTTCCAACAGTCTATAATCTACATCAGAGGTATGTATTGGAGTATTTTCTATTTAAAGATAAAAAAAAAACAGTAAGCATTGTAGTTTTATAGGATATATTTAGGTTAGAAACTATTATTAACACTCAGAATAACAGCATATTCTTTCTAGCATTGTGATTATAACTGAGCTACAAATATGAACATTCTCAATTCAAATCTCAACCCTTGCATAAATTCATGGATTTAGCATCAGTCCCAATATTGTAGATCAAAGTAAGTATCATTAAAAGACTTAATAGTGCTAATTTACTAATATTTAAAACACTTAACTCTATGTGCATATATATGTACCAACCATGTCATTCCTTTTCAGATGGACAACGGCAACTTAAGAAATGAAGGGCATGACATTTGAAAAAAAGAAGGAAAAGTAATTACATCTAGTTTACAACAATATAATTCATTATACTACACCTGTAGGAAAATGTATAAATTGGAGATTTACACATTGCATTCCCAATTTTTGTTCATTAGCACCTCTCACACTCTTGTAATCAGCATTCTATTAAATACTTCCTAGACAAACTTAAACTAATCTCTTGTAGTTTTTGCATTCACACTGTTTCCTCTGTATAGTAAAACAAGAATCACATTCTTCTAATTGTCAGACACAGACACATTCTTCACATACACATAGCAATATCCCACAGCCTCTTGATAAGGCAAGCTCATTCATATTTTAATATTTCTCCAGTTATAATTAATATTTATAATTACAACCTTACCAATTTTGAACATTCTCACAGCAATTATGACTTTGTGATAAAAAATTTTTCTTGGACACTTGTTGAGTTTTACTCTTTGATATAGCACAATTATACTTTCAAAACTCTAAAATGCTCCTTCTGCCATTTTATTTATCTAATTTATACAGTCACCCATTTCACCCAAGTCGACTCTAGTTGATGTATAACAAATGGGTAAAACCACATATAAAAGCAAATATAAAAAAAATATACAAATAATCTTAAAAAGTAAATATTATAAAAAACATAGGTTCATAAATCCTAGGTGAAGACAGGATAAGAATAACCAGCTCAACACCTAAGCATGTCTGTAGTAACTCAGGACCCACAGGTTGGTAACATAACCAAGTGCTGAAGGCCTTCTGGTATGTCAAAAGGGATGGAGCTAATCTAATTTAAGGAGAAAGAATGTTCCATAAGGCAGATGCCACATCACAGAAATCACATCTCCTGGGATGCACCAAATGCAAGTTCATAGTAGATGACACCTACAGCATGCCTCTCTGTCAGATCTAATGAGACAGGCTGATATAACCAGGGAGAGGCAGTCCCTCAGATAGCCCAGTCCCATGTCATGAAGGATTTTAAAGGTTGAAAATGAGCACCTTGAATTGGACCTGGAAGAAAGCTGGTCTTTTATTTGATTTAGAGAATTTATATGGCTGCTCATTGACTTTCAGTAACTCTAGGAGGCTTCCAAAAAATAAAAACCCAATATACGAAGAGTAGAAACAATAACTTCACACCCTCCCTGGAGACAACAAGCAATCAAATTCCTTCGTTTGTTTCACCCCAATTAAACTGAATCATTTTTACTTTGAATTCTTTTTACTAGTTCCAACAGAAGGGAATATACGTAGCCCAGGGTTGAACTGTGGTGCTGAGGAAAGTTGTTTGCTTGCAGATGTTTCAATATTTGACTAGGTAACACCTTCAGGGCTAGTGAGTGTGGGTTTTGCTCCCTGTTTATATAAAGTAGTTTGGTTGGCCAGTGTTGGTGGAGATATGATTTTCTCCATGGTAGTTCCTTAATTAGAGATTGTTTCCTGCTTGTTTGTCTAGTATTAATCCCTGTTTATCGGGATGTTGGTTGCTGGAAAGGATGGTTTCTGGTCTTTTTTGTTTCCTTCTTAGCTTTTTATTGTCCCTTTTGAATGGTCTGTAAATGTGATAGCCTTTTGATAGCCAATTTGTCTGAATGTCAAGCATCCAGGAATTCCCTAGCATTTTTAGATTTCATTTGGTCTAGTATGTTCACGATTTCCCAGTTGAAACTATGGTTGAATCTGGCCATGTGTTGTGAGATTAAGGACTTTTCACTGTGTCTTCTGACTGCTAGTTGGTGTTCATGGATGCCTTCTGCTAATCTTCCTCCCAGAAGTCCTACATAGTATATTGTAGATGACTCCCTTTTTTTCCTTTTTGGGCTACCAGTTCTTTAGGGTTAATTAAGATGTTTTGAAGGGCTTTGGTTGGTTTGTTTCTGTGCTATACTGATGTCGTGTGGTTGCAATGGTCTGTTGATTGTTTTTGAGATGTCTTTTTTATATCTAGCAGTTTTATCTTTTTCATAGCTTGTGCTGTAGTGGACTGAATGGTCGGGCACTTTTGGATAAAGTTGTGTGAGTATACATTTTGTTGAAAAATATAGTACAGGTGGTTCCTTTTTCTTAGGACAGATAAAACAGTGCAGTAATAACCACAATAGGACCATCCAAATGTAATGAACAAGACCTCTAATTCAAAATAAAAAACATTTTGTCTCAGGTATACCTTAGTCAATTTCATCACAGTGATTAAATGCATCACTACGTGCTTAACATGCAGTCTACAAAAACTTCTCAGCTCAAATTCTGTAATAATCTTAAGACTAGAACAGTTCATTTGATTGCCTCTTTTCTTGTATCCGTCTATCATATAATCAGAACCATGCATTTAATAAGGACAATAGCCGGAAATGGCAAGCTGTAGGAAACAGACACACACATTTTCTGTCCAGATGTTTATTGTTATTTTGTTATTTAATAATAAAAGATGAGGGACATGAGCAAATTTATGAAAAAGACAAATTAAGTCCCACTAAGTTTATGTAGCAGAAAATAGCAGGCAGTAGAAAACAGTCATGCACATTTTCTCTCCAGATTTTTAATGTTATTTTTTTGTTTAATAAACGTTGAGGGACATAAGCAGATTTATGAAAAGAGAAATTAAGGCCCTCCAATTGACTCATATTTTTATTTTAAAGTTATTTTTTTGCACTTTTAAACTGCTAATTTTGCAGAACTGCAGAGCTAAATAATTAAAATGAATTTCAAAAATCTAAAATTAGAACCAGACTTTCTTCTGAAAATCAGAATTATCCTTCTGTTGTCAAGTAACAAAAATACCTACCATTCAGTATCTGCTGCACTGCTTCATTGCCCATTTGTGCTGCTGTGAAACCTTGTAAGGAGATGATGGAGGGGTCGGAACCATAATTCAACAGGAGGCGACATGTCTGCAAGTGACCTGCCAAAGCAGCTCTGTGCAAAGGAGTCTGTCCAAGGGTGTCTAGTGCATTCATCTAAGGGGGAAATGAACAATATATACATTTATACATATGTATTAATTTGGGAGTATTTATACAAAATGTTCCATTACAAGTTTATTATTTCTATTTCACTTCACAACCTATGTGCGATAGACAGAAACCAGGTTAAGTGAGATTATACAGGACACTCACTTAGTTGCCCTCAAGCTATGGTAACTAACTTAAGATTGGAATGATTGTGTTCTTGTAAATGATGGCACTGCTGCTACTACTTTCTTTCATACACAATAAGTGATATATTGGAATAGTTAGTAATGGAATAATCATGCTACTAGAAATTATTCATAGTTAAACAAAAAAGCAACCACAGTATGTGGTTACATGTGTTCGGAAAGAAAAATCCCCCATCCCCAATTTTGGATGTTAATCTGAGAAAAGTTTAACCCCTTGCTCAGGCAGGAAACCCTATACCATTTCAGACAAATGGCTGCCCAGTCTCTTCTTAAAAACTTCCAGTGTTGGAGCATTCACCACTTCTGGAGGCAGGTTGTTCCACTGGTTAATTCTTCTAACTGTCAGGAAGTTTCTCCTTAGTTCTAGGTTGCTTCTCTCTCTGATTAGCTTCCATCCATTGCTTCTTGTCCTGCCTTCAGGTGCTTTGGAGAATAGCCTGACTCCCCGTTCTTTGTGGCAACCCCTGAGATATTGGAACACTGCCATCATGTCACCCCTAGTCCTTCTTTTTATTAAACTAGACATAACCAATTCCAGCAACTGTTCTTTATATGTTTTAGTCTCCAGTCCCCTGATCATTGTTGTTGCTCTTCTCTGTACTCTTTCTAGAATCTCAGTATCTTTTTTACATTGTAGTGATTTAATTCATTTTTTACATCGTGGGGATTTAAGCCATTTAATTGTTCAATATTCCAATGCTTCTTGGTAATTGTACATATTGTTCAATAGGCAAATGAATAATTGCTATATCCATGTTTTTAATTGTTATCCATAATTTGTGAAGGTCAAAAGCAAAATTGCAGGATTCTCTCGTGTCTCTTTCTGAATGGACTGTGAACAAAATCATTTCTTCAATTTTGCTATAGGTAAATACTCAATTCCAAACAGAATTTGCATTTAAATGTATGTGGTTAGTACTGTTTATTAGATATGCAGGTAGTCCTCAACTTACAATCGTAATTGAGCCTGGAATTACGGTCATTAAGCTGTACCAGTCATTAAGCGAGGCATCATGTGACTGACCCATTACACAACTTTTTTTGTGGTGGTTGTTAAGTGAATCACCTTTGTCATTAACTAAGCTCATTGTCTGCAATGGGCATTTTTTGTTCTTACAATACAAATATTGTATTTTTCTACCACTGAATTCATTTTTCATAAATGAAAAATCATATATTTATAATGAAAATTGAAATATTCCAAGCACTTCATTAGGCCTCCATAAATTAAAGGGATCCTTACTCCAAGTGTATTCCATTAAAGTTTATTTGGGCTTTAGTACACAGCAAAGACCAGTAATAGCACAAAAGCTTGCCCAAAATCAAGAGAGTGTTTTTTTAAAATCAAGAGATGTGCTTTTTTAAAAAAATAAAAATAAAATAAAATTAGGAAATTATTTGCCTCTGTCAGGAATGTAACACAAGTCATTAACTTTATCTCTAAAAAGGAGATAATGTATTATTAAGGTTTACAACTGGAAGCCATGCACATTTAAATTAGAGCTATGTGCCTAATTTAAGAGAAAGTTTTGCAGCAATTTTCTTGCTAAAGGCAATAGAAGCTATCATTCTCTCCATTGTTGTTTATTGTTGATTGCTTGTTTTTCCAAAATCCAATTTATCCTTTATAAGAAACAACTGTTTTCTATCATTCTTCACCCAAATAAAAGAAAGCAAAAACAATATCTGCTTTTTCTTGTTAGTAATAAGGATTATTCTTGCTATATATTTAAATGTTGTAAATATGAGCTCTCAATTACAATATTATCGATATTAATTGACTATTATGAAATGGACAGTGGAAAATATTTTATGGTAGCACAAATCCAATTTGTGCCTCTCAAAAGACTCTTCTAATATATAATTTTGCCCATTTCAAAATTAGATCAGCACTTAAGATGATATTAACTTAAAACTCCAACTGCCAAAAAACAAAACAGATTGACGGATAACATGGTCACGTCTTAAATGAAAAAGTCTTTAATGCCCCATTGGTTTTCTTACGATAACATACACAATTTAAAGCAGCCTTCTACAATCTGGTGCCTATGAGATGCGCTTAACTTTTATGTCCCAAAATTCTTGGTCAATCTGGATGTTATTCTGCAGCAATGCAACAGTCAGTATGCAGTATAGCATTGTGTTCTGCCAACATCTGTATCACTTTAGCAGTGGAACAACAGTTTGACATTTGTGTATTACTGATTTTGTCAGTTTTCAAATTATCTGTTTTCTAGAGATGAGGATATAAAGAGAAATTCTCAAGTATTTTCTCCTCAGATAAGTGACATGAAGTTGTGCTGGAAGCCTCTGTTGGATACTGAACACAAGATATTAGAAAATGATAGTTATCTAGGAGCAAGATAAAAAGAGCAATGCACAACTCTCCCTATATATTGCAGCCTCCCAGCAGAAATTTAATGTGACCTTATTAAAACTAAGCAAACAAAAATGGCAAAGTACTCGAAATCTTACATCACAATTTCAAGTTCCTATCTGTATTAAAAAGAATGAAATCAGACTTCGTAATATGTAAAGCGCAGTTCCATGTTTTGGGATTCCTAGGAGTGATATTGGCATTAAGTTATCTCAACAGCTGCTAAGATGAAGAATGTGCTCATCATCACTAGGGCTCAACATGTAAGGTAATTTCTCCTTTCCACCCCAATATTTATACATCAAAAAGTCCCATCTTTCCCATTTGTGTGACATTAATTTTTCCTACTGCTTCCCATAGCCATTAATAAGCAAGCACGCAGGCAATGCAGTGTCTGGATGCAAAAAGATTGTCTGCATGTGGACTACTTCCTTTACAAGTAGTCCTTGACTTATGACCATAATTGAGCTCAGAACTGTGGTCACAAGTTGAGGCATCATGTGACTGGACAGCAGTCATTCTGGCATTAAGCAAAGTTCTAATTTGCCAGGCTTTTTAAAACATATGATATCCTTCCAATTTTTTTAAAAAAAAATGTATTTTAATTACTAGATTTTACGACTATTTGAATTTGTTTTGCTATATCTGTACTTAGGACAAAGTAAATCAATTTTGAGATCTTTTATATTAATGAGACCATAAACTGAAAATTCACTATCATCAGTTAAATATTCAGAGCATCCAGTGGCCAGACACAGTATTCAATCAGCAAGATGCTCACTTGGGAAAGTCATTATAATTAACAACCTGAATGAACAATTACAGAACCATTTTGCCATTTAAATACGTGCAAAGGAACTTTCCTAAAATGCTTCCCCACAGAAAAATAGAAAAAGTGAACAGCTGCTTAGAAATCCAGTACACTTGCAAATGTCTGTATCAAAGTATTTTATGGTCCTATAAAACCTGCTTAAAACAATGTCTACAAGAGAAAGCTGGGGAATAGCACTTGTATAATACACCCCTAAATTATAGTGCACCTGTCTTACACACAGTTAAAGCATTGTTGAAGTTAAAACTCTAACAAGCTATAGTACTGGATAGACAAATACACTTATTTTATATGCAAACTGCAAACATCCTGGGGACTGCTGAATTGTGCATTCTGTTCCTCCCCTTCATTTACAATCCAAGATAACAGTTTACTTTTTCATAATCTCATGCACAACAGACTGTATCTAAGAATTGTAATCTTAGCTAAGCACATTACTCTTAATAGTAGAGCTAGGAGTTATCTATTAACTATTTAAATGAAAAATATATTTTCTAAGCTATGAGTTGCAAACATATAGCAGATCTTATGCATATCTGACTTTGAAAATGCTACTGATTAATTTATTGAATTTCACTTAAAATGTATTAAAAGGAAATGAATAACTAACCTTCACAGTGAGAATTATAGCCACATATTTCATTTTTTTTTAAAAAAAGTCTTACTATCACATGATCCCAAAGATTTAATTAGCACTTACTTAGCATACTGCTTGATTAAAACAGAAAGCCAGAACAATGTCAGGAGTAGGAGTAGATTAGCATATATGATGAAGATATATATCTTTCTATATTATTGTATCTAACACTGCTATGGCAACATCAGGAAAATAATCATAGGATTTTGTTTATTAAAACTAACGAGAAGCATCTAACTGCATTATGCATTATGAATGAATTTAGCAGAAAAATAAAAATAAATGTTTTGTCTGAATTCTTTTAAATCAGAACAGACTTCTATTAATTCTGTATCAAGTAGAGATGAATAAAAATAAAGACCTTTTTTTTCTAAAACCCAGGTCTCTAGAAGCTTATAGTAGAAGATTTCAGAAACCCATTTGACAAATAAATCTGTTCAGGAAATAGATACAATATAATATTTCCAAAGTTCATTTATTCAAATTCTATAAGGAACAATATGAAATACTGAGTGCCCACTCCTGAAACAGCTATCCATGTTACTGGATCCAATCTGGGTTGGTCACCAGGACCAGAGGTATCCATGTTTCTATTAGAATAAACAGGAGTCACAGCTGCTAATCATACACAAGAGAGATTACACAAAAGACCACTCTTCCCATCCACTGCATAATTTAAAATACCAAACAATATTTACCTTTGCTCCATGCTTATGAAGGACTTCCATAACATCATTGTGTGCTCGTTCAGCAGCCACATGCAAAGGAGTCATGAAACTAGATTGGAAAAGAGATAAGATTAACTGGTCTCAAAGCTTGCCCATTCCATCTAAATGCAAATATTGCAATTTCAAAGAATAAACATACTCCTTGTTTTTTTCATTGACATTGGCTCCTTTTCGAAGCAGTAATTCAGTGACTTGCTTCCGTTTAGGGTGAAGAGAAGACACAGCACAGTGCTGCAAAAGAGACAGCATTGTATATAATGAGAAGGTTGTAATATAATGTAATCTATACTATAATAAAAGGTAAGCCACTCAGAGTTGCTGTATTAGTGAGATGGGTAGCACAGAAATTTAATAAGTAAATAAATACATAAACAAAATAAAATTATGTCCATGTATCTTAAGAGTATAACACTAGTAAAGCATAATTTACATGATCTGCCCTATTTCTAAGCTGTCCATGTTCTTTCCTCAAACATTAGGACCACATGAGCCATGTGAACAAATCTTTCTCAGTCACTTCATTAAATATCCTTGGTTTATTTCAGCCTGGCTTGTATGTCTCAGGTGGTAGGTCTATGATCTTTCCACTGGTATCTATATCAGCAGCAAAACCCAAAAATGAAATAAGCACAAGAGAACAACCACCAGAATTTATTTTTTATTATTAATTCCATTTATATCCCGCCCTTCTCCTTTCGGACTCAGGGCGGCTGACACATAATAAAAAAGCTAACATAAATACATATTACACCTAATTAAAACCCTACATACACTTAGCCAGCAGGTTTCCATCACTGCTCCAAGGGCATTGTGAACAAATTAGAATAAGTTTAATGCTTACTATGTAGACTGGTTTTATTTATATTTTTTCTGGAGAGGAACTAATCTGTTAGGTTTTGTATCTAAGGGAGCCAGATTTCAATCAGGATTTACCGTATTTGCGACTCAAGAGAGAATGAGAGGTAAAATAGTCATTTCAGTTCTCCTTCCTTTTTTCATGCACTGAATCAAAGAACTATGCAAAAAGATAAGCTTTGCTACTATTACTTCCATTAATCATAACAATAACATTATGTTTTATCCCACTTTTACTTCAAATGACTGTAGGTCCCTGACAAGGAGGTCTTCCTTAATAACAAAATCTCATATTAGTAGTTTATATAGGAAGGAAGAGTGGTTGGTCTCAAACTGCCCATTGAATTTACATAGCCAAAGGTGGCCTTAGACTTGGGTCTCCCCAATACTATTCCAATATCTTAATTATACTGTGATTACATTTTAACAGATTACTTTCACAGAATACATAAAATATTGAAGGGACTGTACAATACACTTCAGGGGAAAAAGAAAAAAATGTTTTGGATCAATGGAAGAGATTTTTTTCTTAATATGCATTAAATCAACATCAGGTCAAGCATTACTTTCTCATAGTTGAAACTCTATGTATAAGTATTGTTATGATTAAAAAATCTTAAATGTATACACAGCTAAAGCAAGAAGAGTGACTCCATGATCTCACCAGTGCTGTCTCATGAGATTGTGGCTGCTTAAAATTAATGACTTCCAAGGCAAGTGTTTTCTTGACTTTGGCTAAATCAGCTTCCCTTGCTGCTTGTAATAAGGAGTGTCCTTTGAATTCATCTGCAGAAGGGAAAAAACACAGTTATAGGTGATAAATATCTGTTGTAAAACCAGATTTATAACAGTGGTGTGGAAAAATAATATAGAAGGGAAAAAATTCTCTAGTGGACTGTCCCTATATATTCTCTCAAGTAATGCTTGTGAAAGATAGAAAAACATCCATGATTTAAGCGGTAAAGGCAGTTTTTAATCAAAATAGTTTTCAGTGCAAAATAACGTTACTGCAGATATAGTTTCTCTGATAGTCCCTGAAGGTGATTTCAGTTGTTCTGACAACACCAAATAAATAAGGTAGTCAAAACAAAAATGGATGGCAAAGAATTCTAAAACACAAAAAGAGATATTAAAATTGCAAATGTGGCTCAGGGTATGCAAATGCCAAAAAGGAAGAAAAAAAAATAACATCTTCACATATAACCTGACTGAATCTCTAACCTAGAAAAGAATCTTGAGACTGTAGTAAACAACTCAATTAAAATTCAGTGTGCAAAACTATGAAAAAGGGAAATCCCACATTGGGGATTCATTAGGAAAAGAATGAAAATAAAAACTATAAATATGTCTTTCTATTCCATGGTCACATTTAAAATACGATATATATAATTCAAGTTGACGCATTTCAAAAACAGCTTTCAGGGTGTTAAATACAGCCGTTCCTCATTTAGTGGTTACTTTGATTAGCAACTATTTTGCAACTACAAAAATACAATAATAAATACAATAATAAAAATGCAGTAATATTAAAAAATCATTTTCTGGCCGAAGGGGAAAAAGGGATATTGTACAAGAGAACTTTATCTGAATGAAACAGCTGTAATTAGTTATCTTCACAGCGTTTTCTCTCTTTTTCAATCACTTAGTGATCATTTTGCTTAGGCCCTAGTCCAGGGGTAGGCAACCTTGGCTCTTTTATGACTCGTGGACTTCAACTCCCAGAATTCCTGAGCCAGCCATGCTGAAGGGACAGGGAGAGGTTTCCAATCTGAGCCATGCTGACTCAGGAATTCTGGGAGTTGACGTCCACGAGTCATAAAAGAGCCAAGGTTGCCTACCCCTGCCCTAGTCATTAGAATATGGTTGCTAAATGAGGAGGGAGTGTAATATATGGAAAGGAAGCAGATAATCAAAGAGATGGTGGAGCTATCCTATCAGCACATTTTTCATTTGGGATTTTTTAGACCAGAAAAGATGGAAATTGTAAATAAGATATGGAGTCATAACATCAATATACACAATTATGTACTGTATGGAGAAAATCAACCAGTAGAAATGGATAGCTGAGAACAGGCGATATAAGACTGACAAAAGGAAACATCACCTGACTCAGGTGCTTTATGAAATTATGGAAATTGTCACACAGATATGTAGTGATACCTATATGAGTCAGTTGGAAAAGCATGGAAGGACAACTAATGTATGGAAACTTAATGTTTTCAATGATTATTGGTTATGATATTAGCTCCAGTATCTGAGACAATAGCACTTCTGAAAACATTAGACAGAACACTGGCTAGTACTCCTATTGATAGGCTTCTTTTTAGCATTGACTGAGCAATGTGGCACCCACAAAGCTGGACCAAAAACATCTTAGGTTCTACAAAGTTCCTAGGTCTTTGTTTTGTAAGTTTTATTGTTCCCAATAATGAGGAAGTGATGGTGATGGGGAATTATGCTAGAAATTAAAACTTTACCTCTGTAACTGATATGGTTAGGTTGGTCCTGATTATGCTCACTTTTGGGAAAGTCTTGAAGACCAGGCTATTTTCTTAGGCATAGGAGTTGAGAAAGCAATTCAGCCAACACTGCTGGTATGTGGTATCTTTGGTAGCCACTCTGTGCTTTAGTTATGTATTTTTCTTACATTGTAATTTTTAATTTTTGATAGCCTCCTGGAGTCATAGTACCGAGATGGGTGGCCGCATAAATAAATTTATATTAATAAATATGATGAAACACCATAAAATACATAGGCATAAATCCTTTAAATTTCTCCAATGTTATCAAAAATTCATCAATTGAAGGTGAGATACCAGATCAGCCTTCCTTTAAAAAACAGAATATCCTTTTTAATACTGTAGAAAAGATAATGAATTCTTGCTGAGAATGATAAAACCTTGCACATAGTAATACTTACAGGTGAGCCTCTCTTTGAGCTCAGGTGTTGGTGCCATATCCACAGCACTCTTGCCATGACAGTTGACTAATGTTGGATCCGCACCATGGCTGAGTAATAGAGAACAAACTTCCACACGATTCTTGGAAGCGGCTTCATGTAATGGAGTAAACTGCCAGAGATCCATTGCATTAACACAGGCTCCATGCTAAGGAACAAGGAACATGTTAACAGGAGGAAAAGACAACAGGCATTTTATGTTGTGTCAATATTATAATTATTTTTTAGTTTTAAATACACTAGGTCAGACATGTCAAACACAAGGCCCGGGGGCCGGATGCGGCCCGCAAAGTGGTTTCATGTGGCCCGCGAAGCCATCCTGGAAACAGTGAGGGAATGGCCCCCGCTGCCTTGGCTCTGGCCCAGGCCGGCCAGGAGTCAATGTACAATTTTGTGGTGGCTATCTATGCTGAAACACATTCAGTCTTAGCTCCACAAGGCCATCTGGAAACAGCGAGGAACCAGCCCCCCTGCTGCGTCGGCCCCAGCCCCTGGGTGCATGCTGGGGAGGTGTCACCCTTTGTGAGGAATGAAGGAATGCTCCATCGCCTGGAAGTGGCCAGCAAATGGCCCTGGCCTACTTCACATATCCGGCTTGATAGGCTCCGGGGGAGGGGTTTCGACAGGCAGTGGGGCACTCTCCTCACAGCACAAAGAGGCTGAGCCCCCACAGGTACCCTTGACGCGAACGATGTAGAACTAGCCATGCCCACCCAGTAGGCTGCACCCACCCTGGCCACACCCACCCGGCCCCCCGAGGGCAACCACAATGCTGATGCGGCCCTCAATGAAATTGAGTTTGACACCCCTGCACTAGGTTATCTGTCTTATGTGATAAAAATCTTATTATTAGAATTTATATCTAACGTATATGAAGTAATTTAATCATTTTATTTCATTATCTGAACAAATGTATTCTGCTTGACGTCGAAAGAGCGAGATTAACACATGAGATTTGTTTACAAAAATTAACTGGTATAACAGACAAATTACAATGAATCTTGATATATATATAGCACTTGAGAGCCCTTTATTTCTCAACTTGAAATAACACAAACCTGATGACTGGCTTGGGGCAAATACAGCAGTGCTTGTTCTATGAAACAGTGCCATCTTGTGGTATTCAGGAGACATGCCTTTCCTGTCATGGTGCCTGCCCAATGAAACAAGTCCCTTTGCCCTCCTCCACTCCTCCCCCAAAATTGGATGGCCCTGACTTGTTGGGTTGCAAAAGGCCATCAAAGCCTGGCTTTTCTTTCAGGTGTTATGGCCTGCCTGCTAAAGAAATCCACTATGTGAGTTTTGGGGGCTATGAGTTACTTGCAAAATACCTTGGCTTTTTATATTCCATTTAATTTCATTTTTGTTTTCAATAGTTATTCACTTATGTTAGGCAGCCATGTAAATTTTCTAAATAAATAAATCTGTTCTATAATATAGATGAGAAAATAGAATAGGAATGTTATCATTTTTGACTTAGTAAAATTAGACCGGAGTTCTAGTAAAAGGTTTTTGTTTTGTTTTTTTATAATTTACTAAAATTGGTGACAGTTTTAAGTGTTCTATAATGATGAATTATTTCAAATAAGAAGTGGCCTTTTAAAATATGGAACAGGGAGGTATCTATTTTCTTTATCAACATCACAAAGGCATACAAATTATCTTGCATGCAATACAACCTATAATTTGTAAACAGAATAACACGTTAATGACAGTCTTCACATAATTACATAATTATTAACTTATCCACCTTCAACAGCAATTCTGTAACTTCATAATGTCCATAGGAACATGCATTGTGTAGAGGCACAAGTCCACTATAATAAAGAAAATAAAACGTTGTTTAACTATTGAGAAAAATAATTCTTACTACACTGCACCATATATTTTATCTGCTTTAATATTTTGCTTGGGTTAATGCATTTGGCAAATTGTTTATTTGTAAAGCTTTGCACAGTTCTAATGATTCCTGCCTGCATAAGTGTAGGGGTGGCATTTTTCTAAGGGTTCTTTTGTTTGTTCTCTATTTTGGTCTTATTGTTTGTCTTACTGCTGTGTATACACAGTTACATTTCATTGAAGGACATGTTTTACATATATTCTAAAGGACTATTTCATAGTTTTTATATTTTTATTCCACTCAGAATTTCAGACGTAAAAAACATGAGTAAAATAAGCCAACTTTGATGAACCAGTTTCAAACAAAAATTGGAATAGTGACATACCATCTAAAACCGGAACTTGGAAAAAGCTCAAACTTTCAAATAAACCAGTTAGGTAAAAAATACCTTGCTTTAATCTTACATAAACTATTTAACATGCCTTCCAAGAATATATTAAATTTGAATACTGCAGAAAAAAGTTAAGCTCATTCAAGGACTCAATACTTCCGTAAAAAGTTGACAAATACAACAGAACTTTAAAACTGAGGTTATCCATGCCATTCATAGACAAGAAAAAAGAATACAGCAAATTTACAGATACAACTGAATATTTTAAATCAAATTAATAGAATAGAATCAGTTGGAAGGGATCCGAGAGGTCATCAAATCTGCTGTCATAAATTACAGAGGAGTGATACTTACTATCTAAATATCTTCCCCATATCTGGGCCATAAACAAATGATATATTTTATTTAGCATTTAAATATGGAGAAAAGACTACTATGTGGACAATCCAGATCTTATATGATATAGTGGCAACATGAATACATGCAAAATATATGGTTTACTCCCATGAATTTGCCTAACTATACTATTCCACTTTTACTCAAATCGCTATTTTATTTTCACTGCTAGATTCATCTGAATGGCTCACAGAATATTATTAATTCAAATATACACTGCAATAAAATATGCTAAGATGGAAAGCAAAAACAACAACAAAACAGAGGATAGTGAAGGAAACAGAAATTACAAATATACACAAAATTTTTAAAAAAGCAACCAGATTTAAACGATTTAGGGGGAAGGGAAGAGTTTGGCCTGGCTTCAAAACAGTAACTATGAATCTGTGTAAATGTCATTATAAAAAGGTGCTTTCACCCATATTCCTCTTACATCATATTAGCACTATCAAAACCAAATTATACAATTTTACCTACCCTTTATCTTTTGCATGGACATCAGCACCGTGCTGAAGTAAAAGCTGGACTATACGAACTCTGTTATATCCTGCAGCCAAATGTAATGGGGTAGACTGTAATAAGAAACAGCAATTAAAGAACATAAGCATATTCCAAGTAAACCAAGTTTTCATATTGATATACAATAATTACAAGTAACAATGCCAGCTGAGTTTGTATTATCAAATTACTTAACTCAAATTGCAGTTTTTCATCCTGTATGGCAAAATACTTTTGAAATGGACAGGATTTCTTTTTCTTTTTTTAAAAAAAGGGGGTGGGTAGACTTACCAAAGGCTAGAAGTAACATAATTTTATTTTTTCTTTGTATTTGTTTACTTTTTTTTTCTTAAAAAAAATCTATGTATGATTTTTTTTCTTTGACCATGTATTTTTATTTTTTGGCTTTCACTTTTTTCTGTTTCCCTGTCATTTTGTTTTCAAAACAATACATAAAAATCTGAAGAATAAAATTCTAAGCTCTTAGTACTGAATAACATGAACATTTAAATCCTTTTAAACATTAAAAAAAATGGCGTTTACAATCTTCAGATCAACTAAATATATTTTAAATACGGGAAAAACAGCTTTAAAATACCCTGCTATTTTCTGGCAGCCAATATTTTTCTTGAGGTTTCTCTTTTCTGCTTTTGCCAGGTTTCATAACCAGGCTTTTTACTCCTCTGGATTATCCTACAGAAAGACTAGGGAGAAGATCCCTAAAGAAACTCAATTACAGGGCAATCAAGTCAGACAGTCTTCTGTGCCTGGATTATGGTATTTGTGGCTAATATAAACTTCTCTCTTCGCTGCAATTCAAGACAGAATACTTGGCTATTATACTCTGAAGACGCCTTTTGCCTATTCGGCAAGTACAGTATTGTACTTCTGGCACCGAGACTAAAATAGCTTTCCATCACCAGCATATTGTATAAAAACTCAAGACACCAGGATCACAATATCACTGGGTTTTCCATGTGAGTTCTTCCTCTCTCAGCCTGTACAAAATTATAGAGCTAACATGCCAAGCAATGCCACAGAAACGTGGCTTCAAGAATCTTTTAACAAGAAGCCACAATTTTCAGTATTTCTTCCATTTTAACGCTTTAATGTTTTTGAGGGGGCTAGTCTTTAGTCTTTGCCTCTTGAAAAAAAAAAGCTATACTATGATTTGATTATTAATCATTCTCATAGTTAATGTGGCACACAGTAAATGTGGAATCCATAGAAAGATTTAGCAAAGCCCAGGACACAACCCCCGAAAGCAACAATGATCAATTTTAGATTATATTCAGTTGCCTAAAATGTAAGGCTGCATGTTAACTGAGTAAATGAACTGAAAAATCTTTCAATTATAGTATTAAATATTTAAGCATGAATTAATAAATTATAATTTCAGAAAAGGAATTCTATATCATAGATTTCTGGAGACTTTGGGATCTCAATTGGGCATTATCTTTTGCAGGCACAATTAGGATTAGGGGAAGAGCTACAAAACCCTCTAACATCAAGAATTTTATCCAGTAATAGGGATGGGATTTCGTTCTATTTTTTTTTTTTTTACAAAGCCTCTAAAGTCAACAAAATCACAGATGTTTGTAATATAATGTCCCTAATTAGAACGAGAAATCTGCTTCACACAGCATAGAAAAGTAATAAAATTAATTTCATACACACCATTCAACACTTTCTGCTTTCTGATTGAATGTAATTATCTGGATAAATAACTAATTCAAGGCAACTTTAACATGTAGTGCTAACCACTTTAGAACAGGCATGACAGAGGAAAACTTTCCTTCTTTCTTCCCTTTCTCTTCTCTTCTTTCTTTCTTCTTTTCCCTTCCTTCCCATTTCTCCATCCCTCAATATAGCTGCCCATCTTAAAACAACTCCACATGTCACTGTTACCTCTAGAGCACGGGTGTCAAACTCGCCACATCACCTGACCTGTTGCGACGTATCGCGACTCCTCGTGCATTGCCGGCAATATCTTTTACTGGATATTGTTCAAGTAGAGACAGGAAGAGTCTGATTTAGATTTCTGCACAAAGGATGGGATTGGACACCATCTATGAACTAGACCAGGGGTAGGTAACCTTGGCTCTTTTAGGAGTTGTGGACTTCAGTATGATAAAACCGGTATGATGAAACCGGCCTGCGGTTCAGCAGTTTGACACCCCTGAACTAGAGTCTGGAGCTCAGAAGAGCAGTAGTGAAGTAAAGTAACTGAAGCCCGTAAGACAATAAAAAAAGCACTAAGATCTTCCATCATTCTTCCTGACCTCTTTTGCTGATAACTTTGTCCTCCAGAGGGTGGTAGAAGGCTCAGATCAGTTATCATTAACTAGATAACGGAAGATGGTAGATCAATTAATTGGAAAATCAAAAATGTTGAGAAAACTGATTATGTAATGCCTGAGTTCTTGACTTTAAATTAGACTTGGATATAATCAGCTTTAGCTTTAGAAATACAGATTTAAGTAAATGGAGAGTAATACTAAGGAACATTCTGTTCAAGAAAAAATTAATGGGAAAGATGGACTGGAGTTCCTGTCAAAGGAGCTACTAGAAGCAGAATAACAAATAATTCCCAGAAGAGAAAAACAGAATACTGAACAAGCCAATGTGGCTGCTATAAAAATGTTGGGAAAAATAAAAAAAATTAAAAAAAAAAGATACACTGATGTGACTGGGACTGTAAATAAAACAAATTTAAAAAGATATATATAGAATTTACAAAGAAAAGAAACCAAGACAGGTTAGTTAGAACTGTAAAAATGATTTCAGAAAAACTGATGTTTAAGAATGAGCTAAGGTTGGCAAAGGATCCAAAACGGACTTATTCAATTATGTTCAAAATAAAACAATGAAAACAGTATGCCATATGGTCAGTGAAGGTGGCACAGGCTTAAAAGGTAACAAAGAAAGAGAGAATTAATCCATTTTTGCTCAGTCTTCAAAAATAAGATAGGTATTCTTCCAAATGGAGAGATTAAGTTGAAAGAAATAGGGTCAGGGAATACCATTTATACTGAATGAGTTCAAAGTTTCATGGGCAGATAATTTGCATCATAAGGCACTAGTAAGATTATTGATGATCTGGCTGAATTTCTATCTTTGAAAAATTCTGGAGAACCGGTGTGCCTTTCTTCAAAAATATGATGGTCTAGGCCCGTGGTGGCGAACCTATGGCACGTGTGCCACAGGCAGCACACAGAGCCGTCTCTGGTGGCACGCGAGCCATTGCTGGGCCAAGCTGTTCCCTCCTCCTCTCCGTGCATGCGCAGCTCTCTGCACATGCGCAGTCTGGGAATAGGCAAAAGGCTATAAAAGGAGCAACTTTCAGCGGAAGCAGCATTTACTGCAGACAGTGAGAGAGCGAGCACAAGTTGGAGCGGACAGTGAGCGAGCGAGCACAAGTCGACAGCTCAGTGGCCACACCCACTCAGTGGCCATGCCCATCCGGCACCAGGCGATGGATAAGTGGGTTTTGGGTTGCAGTTTGGGCACTCGGTCTCTAAAAGGTTCGCCACCACTGGTCTAGGCCCAGTCACTCTAATATCAATATATGAGAAGACATACACTGCTGGTTATATTGCCATTTCTGTAGGGACACCTGTTTGCAACTGATCTTGACTCTACTCTCTAAAATCCCAGGGAAGTCTAATTTATTTTATTCACATTACTTATCAGATAACAAACACAATTCTACATCCTTAAATATTGCCAAGTTTTATTATACTGTGTATCCAACCTGTGCCCTTCTGTGACGGCTACAACTGTGGTGTTTTACTATAGTAATCTTTTCTGTTTTTGATCTGTGGCCATAATAAAGTCTTACCTCATCTTGAAAACTTTGCATTCAGTGTGGATTTTTCCAGAACAAATCAGTACTAATATTGTACTCTGTGTGTGTGTGTGTGTGTGTGTGTGTGTGTATACTGAGTTCGGTATACAATTTTACATACTCCATAACATTGTTAACAGACTAATAAAGCATGAGCTAAAAATATGACATTTAATTGAATATATCTGAAAACTGAGTTCAAAGATTGCTCATCAACAGTATCACGTTGATGAGATATTGAGTATAGTGTGTCATGATTCAGTCCTCAGCCCAATACTCTCTAACATGTTTATTGACTTTCATGATGAAGTAGAAATGGCATATGTCACATCTGGAACCAAACCCCAGAAAATAAAGCAAAACAAAACAATGTTGATGGGTCAGAGAAAATAAAAGAATTACATTTAATGAAGGAAAATGTGGGGATTCTTCGTTTCTAAGGACTGGAAACACCACAGCATAAAAAGTAACTACAAAATGCTTTATTGTAGCACACATCTTTTCTATTAATAGGCTTTTGCTCTAGGTTAACTCACCCCTCCACTTTTGCAAATTGATGTGCCAGATATATAAGCCTTTTAGTTCTTGTAACAAATTAAAATCTTAAAGTTGTAAGCTGGCCTCCCTCCATTCTTCAAATACTTGAAGGGATGCTACATAGAAGAAAACCAAAACCTGTTCTATACTGTCCCAAAATGTGGGACATGAAAGAAATCAATCAATTTATAGGAACATGGATTTCACTTGATTGTTAAGGGGAAAAAAACAATAAAAGAGGGTTGATACTCCACCCACCCACCCACAAAGGGTAATCTGAAACTATCTTTTACTGGATATTGTTCAAGTAGAGACTGGAAGAGTCTGATTTAGATTTCTGCACAAAGGATGGGATTGGACACCATCTATGAACTAGACCAGGGGTAGGTAACCTTAGCTCTTTTAGGAGTTGTGGACTTCAACTCCCAGAATTCCTGAGCCAGCACAGCTGGCTCAGGAATTCTGGGAGTTGAAGTCCACGTCATAAAAGAGCCAAGGTTGCCTATCCCTGAACTAAACTGTTCATTCCAATTCTATATACCATGATGAAGAAATCTAAATATGTAGATTTTTTTTAAAAAAATTAGAGAATGTAACTTTTCAATCTGAAACATATGAAAGTAGGAAATTAGTGCAAATGACAACAATTGAAAAATACATGCCCCTCAACAGGTGTGATCAAGTAATCCATGCAAATGATTTACAACATCCAGTGTGATAGATATAGATTGCAATAGGCTCAAATCTACCCTAAATAAAGAAAGCTCACTGGGTGACTTTGGGATAATTATTCAGCCCAACTTACCATACCAATGGAGGAAAGACAGAATATAAATCTAACAGAATAACCATCTGTTACAGCAACTCAGTTTGAATACTGAGATTACTGAAAGATTAAAATAAAATTTCAGACAGGACCACTGAGAAACAAAAGGTACATTAGGGAGCAATTCCTCTGAGTAAACTGATTCCACAAGTATACTCAGGAGACATCAGGATACATTCATCTAGAAAATAAAAAACAGAGGAAAAATGTAGGAGCAATAAATAAATTTGTGGACTTAACTGGCTGGCCATTTGAATTGTAATTCAACTACTAGAGCAGGGGTGTCAAACTCCCAATGTCACGTGACGTGTCGCGCCTTTCCCCCCCATTGCCGGAGCTGGGGTAGGTGTGGTTTCGGCATGACGCATCCAGCCTGCGGGCTGGCAGTTTGACATCCCTGTACTAGAGAATGACTACACTCTACAGACTGTAGACTGTACTTTAGTTAAGAGTATGGTGCATGCAAATTCAACTTTTCCAATGTAAAACAACACAACCAAATTATCACAGATTATAGTCTAAAACATCTCAAGAACACTAGCTTGAGTATAGTATGCTATTAACAACAATGGTAAAAAAAAGAAAATCTGTTTCTTCAGAAAAATTGCATCAGGACAAGATAACTGTGAGAGCTGCTGAACAACTTTTCTCCAACTTTCAAAAACTAAAAAAAAAACTATTCATGGAAGCGGAAGCTTTGACTGAAAGAACAGGTATTTTACCTGTTTACATTGCCCACTCAGACATATTTCTCCAAATCTCCAAGCAGCTTTTGTGGAGAAGTAGGGAGAATAAGCAAAAAAACAAACAAAAAAACAGCCTTCCCCTCTATTCACCTATTAGTAATTGGGACTCAAACAATAATGAACACAAAATTAAGGAATCACAATTGAAACAGAATTGCCTTAACAAAAAGAGAAAACTTAGTAAGTATTTTACTGGGAAGTTGCCAGTAACAAGTTATACAAATTGTTATTTTAGAAATAACTGGTATAAATTAGCAAGTTTTCTACTTTGCAGATGAGACTTGAAATACCACAATGAATGAATGAAAGAAAACAAGTCATTTTTTCCTGCCTGAATTAAAAGGCCCTTTATGTATAACATTTATATCTTGTTTTTCTTCCAGTTTTTCTCCAGCTATATAATCTAGGAATCTTGAGATACTATATAGTAACTGGCTCAAGGATCATTCAGAATGTTACATGGTTGATTGGAAATTTGAATCAGGACTAGGATCACTACATCATCTTATTTCTTTCATGACTAAAATAAGGACTATTTTACAGGGTTCTTGAATCTCCCGCAGCAAAACATTTTCCAGCTAAGTATAACATGATCCGCTAAGAATGTCTGGAATGGGCCCCCTCTTTTGCTTTCCTGAAAAATTAAGTTTTACAATTTATATGCAAACAGTGTTTTGTATATTAAATTTCTCTTTGCATTCTCATCAGTTATCATATCTGAATTATGACTTTTAACCTGCATGTGACTATAATTAGTCACAGATCAGGACTGGTGAATCCCAGGTTCTTATTTCCAATATTTCTTACTTGTCCTTTGATATCTGGGTACAATTAGAAAAGACAATCAGAGAACTAAATATGAAACACTCCAAAGCCATTGTGATCCTATTGGAAGACTTTAATGCTAGAGTGGGTGTGAGTTTGCTTGATAATGTCCACTTGGGCATCATACCTGAGGACTATTTATCAGCTGGCCTACCCTTGCACTCCAGAGAATATGGTGAGTTCTAAACTGACCTCCTTGACTTATATATGCGATCTTCATATCCTGGGAGGCAGTTGCTTCATATATCCTTTACTTTCCATACTGGAAATGTTAGGATTACATTGTGTCTGAACAGACAAATCCGACTTATTTTTAAACATTGGAGTTTATATGAGGGAGGAGAGTAACCATCAATTAATTGCAGTACCTTTTATGGCAGTTCTGATATAAGATTGCCTGTATCACACAATAAAAGGCTACTTGCCCACCTGAAGTGAGACAAAAAAGGAGGCTCAAAGGCAAATGTCAATTCTATGAACTCTGAGAGGGCCCAGTCTTGAGTGAAAATAGTGTTACAACTATTCAAGGTCCAAATGCAATTTTTACTGGGTATGCCAATGTTAAGAAAAAAATAATCAAAAAATTGCCTGCTAGGAACTGACAGCCCACAAGATCTAAATGGTTCGTCCTTGATTGCTCTTGGTCAAAAAACACCTCTAAAAGCAGTTATGTGTTTGGTTCAAAGAAACCTTACACCAAGCAATCATGCCAAGATGTTAAACCCAAGACACAACTACAAGAAGTAGCCACTAAGAAGACCCACTGCACAACCACAGTGCGGTTGTACAGTGTGGTCAGCAAGGGGGTTCAACTCAGTCGTATTTTGGAACATCATATCTGGCATGCTGAAGGGGTGTAATACAGTTAATATCCCTATCTCAGCTATAATTTGGCAGGATTTTTATACTAATTTATTTGCCAGGATCATAAAAAAAAAGATTACTGAGTTTTTGATCTCTGATAATCTTCCTCCTCAGCCACCAGTATGAGTGACAGAAATTAAACACATTTACTGAAGTCTAATAAGACACCTGGTGAAAATTTGCTATCCCCAGAACTCTTTAGGACTCATACTGACTGGTGGACTCCACTGCTGGCAGGCTGTTTACGTATATAGACAACACTGACCTCATTCCAGGAGGCTGGATACTATCTACCATATTTCCCATATATACAAAAGGAGACAAGGAAGACTTCCAAAATTACACATCCATGAGCCTTATAGATATAACAGCTAAGATGTATGCAAGTTATCTCTTGAAGAAAATAGAGGATTGGGCAAAGAATGTATTAGTGGAAGACCAGGCTAGATTCAGATCTGGATATTCCACAATAGACAACTGCTTTGTTCTGCACCATCTGCAGCATTTGCTTAACAGCCACTATAAAAAAACTTGACAACTCGGCATGGTCATATGGTGACCTGCTTAACAACCACCATGACATAATCCCAGGATTAATTACAGTTGTAAATCAAAGATTACCTGTATTCTTTTATCTTTATCCTATTTTACTTACCATATATTAGTCTATTTTATTTCACCCCAGGCTATTTCATCATATCATACCTTATCTCATGTTATTATATTTTAATGTGGCTGATGCTCATGCTTTGATATGGTAAACTAATCAGTAAAGTGTACTACTACTAGTATTTGTCTGAAATGGTATAGGGTCTCCTGCTTGATCAGGGGGTTAGACCAGAAGACCTCCAAGGTCCATCTCAACTCTGTTATTCTGTTACTCTTCCAATCCTGAAATTCACTGAGTCATCACAGATTGAAAGACAAAACTGTACTAAAAAACTCAGCACTGAAATGGGACTGGGAAGAGTGGCGAGGATTATTTGTATGGTAGAAGAATCATGTCCGTTGCCTTACATTTTTTTCAAATTATGTGTATGTGTACGCACAGTATGTCCTTATGTCCATGTGTAATCTTATTCTAGTTTTCCAAGTGCGTAAATTAATGCAACACAAATAAAAATAGTATATCTTCATTGGAGGAGACATGGAAGTTATGATGTTCAGAAAACAATAGAGTATTATATATTTTCCTCATATTTCAGGAGCATCCTTCATAAGGTATGCAGAAAATATTACAATTAAGATAAATTGTATGTTTACAACATGGAAAAAGGGGAAGGCCATTCAAGTAAAATCACAATAGTTAGCATTGTTCTTCACATGCTAGAAATACCTTGAAACGGAATTAATTAGCATCAGATAATGGAGGAAAGATGAAATAGTTGCCCCTTCCCAAGGAATACTTAAAAAAAAGCAATGAAGAATTTTTGAATTGAGATCCACTCGAATAACTCTGCCCCTCTGCCGAAAGTAAGCAGAGGTTTTGGCTCTAAACTGGGGTGGCACATCCCCTATGGTCTTTCCTACTAAGGGGTTTACATTATTAAGTATATTCACCATGAAAAGAACAATCATTTGTGCATCAAGCTACTTTAATTTTCTAATTTCTAGTACTGTGCAGTAATATGAGAAAAATTCTTTTCGGAAATGTAAAGCAAGTAGACAAATTAATGCAGAGATGTTGCAGTTTACTTTCTGTAAACTCCATCTTGCACCATAAACACTTTAAGGATTGGAAGACATCTTGGAAATAGTAGGGGAGGGGGGAATCTAGTTTAGTGGCCAAGAAAGTTTCAAATAACAAACCCATGTTTAATTATATCACTTGAGACTACATATAAGACTATGCATAATTTAACACACCAATATAACTCATACAATCAATGCTTCTGGCACAGAATTCTAGGTATCAAGGAGGAGGCCTCTAGGCTTGTTGCCACCTGATATACCAGACTTCTATATATACAGATTCACTCTGTAGGGGAGAGGGAGAGAAAACATTTATATATGATTGTCATTTAAGTGATAAGCTGTGAAAATCAAGCCAGAAGTCTAAGAAAAATCCCTCATATATATAACAAATCCTGATGATTTGTCTTGTAAAATTCTTTTGTTTTGAAATAAATAAAAAGTAAATTGGCAGAAGGTGGCAGTTCTTGAGATATCTTTTATAATATAGATGAAGAATAGCAATAAAACTTGGAAGAATTAATTGGTTTATCAGTGAAGACAAGATAACCTTGGGTAAGAAGTAAGAAAAAACTCAAAGAACTTGAATGGAGTGAAATTGTTTTTAAAATATTAAATGTGGTTCCATTGTGGACCATAAACAACTTGATTTTATGTCAACCAGAAAGATTTCTTGAGATAGTTAGTCTCTCTATGATTTTCTTTTTTTAAAAGATGCAGTATTTTAAGTTATTTAGTCTGGTAACAATTTGAAAGTTTATTTTTTCTTTATTGTGGTGCCCAAAAGTTAACACTTTGTGTATCACCTGCTTCTTGTTGAACTGAATCATTCCCTACATTTATTATTTTAGTAATTTCCAGTATAGTCTTTTAAAGGGTATCTTTAATCTTTGCTTTTCGCATGTTGTATTAGAAAATGTGAGAGATATTCAATGTTGGACCCCAATGATTACAGGTAGTCCTCAGGTTAAGAAAGTCCAACTTATGGAACTTATGCACAACCCACACTTACAAACAGGCAGTCTCTTAATAAAAATAGTAGATTGCATTCTCTTTCCTTCAGCCAACAAACCACGAAGCTACACAACGTTTTCATAAACTCCTGACATCACCACAGCAATTGTGTTTAGAACAATTCCCTTAACTGTATATTTCTTCAATAAATGCAACCTCACTCTTATAATAGAATGAGTAGACTATGTATGAACATTCATTACAAATGCTCATGTATATAGCAAAAGAGTACTCCTTGACAAAACATAGGTCAAACGTTATGCAGATAGAATTAAATGAGCAAATCCAAGACCTGCATGGACAATATGTTTTTAAGCAACAGAAAGACACAATCAGCTTTAATTTTAGTAATCTAAGAAATAAAATCCAACTGTTGCCCTCATAATAATAATTTAAAAAGTCAAATTAGCAATCATTAGCTAACATATCAGATCAGTAGAACTGTCATTATGGGACATGGCAACTCACCTTATTGTTCCAGTGATGTACTATAGATTGTTAAAAGTTCTTAAGAATAACTGTTTAACCTATTAATTGAACCTTTTAATTAATCTATTAAATCCATTAATTAATTTTTAACCTATTTCTGTTCGCTGGCATTTTAGACCTATTTATATTCTGCTACAGCTTCACTTTTTAAACAATCTAACACCTAAACACTTCCCTCATTTAAATACTGTGCATTTCAGAACATTGCTGAACAATTAATAGTGTCCTATTAATTAGTTATTAGTTATTGATTACTGAACAGTTAATACTGTCCTGGATTAAGTGCTGCTTTGGATCTCATTTAGCAATTATTAACATACGCAAAAGCCAAGGGCCTCCAGATATCAGCAATATACAGTAGCAACTGGTCCTGTAGCAATTGATACCACATAAGCAAATCTGAAAAAGCTGAACTCTTGTTCACTCCTTTCTATTTCTGCTGCTCTGACTGCTGTCAAAATTCCGGGCCCGTAGCTGCTACTCTGCTGGAGGAAGAATAAAAGATGGTGGTGGTAGGCAGGGTAGGTGAGCAAAATGGGCTGTGGCAGGCTTGAGAGACTAAGGAGTGTGGGGGCCACTTTGTACAGAGGCAATCACTGTGACAACCAAAAATGAGCCAGATAATAGAATGGAGAATTGGTTTGTCAAGGCAGACCAAAAATATGGGGTAACTAAAATGCCCAGGGGTTGAACCACACAGTTTCAAAACTCATGATTTGAGCATTAATTCAACTGATGGTTGTTCTAATGTAAATAAAACTAAGATAACTAATCAGCTATTTTAGAGGAAGAAGTACAAAGTCTAACACTGGCTAAGTGTCAATTACTTAGTTCTGCTTCATTTAACAGGATATACATACACCATATATACATACCATAATTAAATCAATCATACTTAATGTAAATGAGCATAATGTAAGAGCTATAAATACTGAATTATGGAAAAGTGTGTTTAGGCTATGAATTGCATCCAAAATATTCTTTTAAATCTTCACTGCACTGAATTACTAATCAAATTCTTTGAACAATTTAAATCTCAAACAGTCTGCTGGCAGCATAGGAGCCACAATCTGTCCCAAATTATATCTCTCATGTGCTTCCCCAAAATTACCTAGGGACATTTCAGTCACAGAAGCTGAAGTACCTGATTACCCATTTCAGACAGTTATTAAGAATGGATGGATACTAAGAATCACTAACAGACAAAATAACCATGCTGTGTGAACCCAGGTAAACTATGAGACTAGAATCTATTACATCAGATTATAATAATACACAAATTAATGAAACATCTAATTAGAATTCTGAATGTATAACTTCTTCCTTTACTTACTTCATACCGATTAATATACTTTAATTCCCCATTATGTAAAGCTGCAGTTAGACAATTAAGTGAGACTATAAAAATTTGGAATGAATATCCAACAAGATTAATGAAATTGATCTGAAATTGGCTATAACAAGCTAGAGTACAGAAACCCTATTTGTCACAGCCAGAACACTCACACAGAGAAAACTGTTCATTTTCAGTTATTAACAAAACGCAAACTCACAATTTATATTTATTAATGAACATTCTAAAGCACAATGCCGGGCTGTTATTTAAAATGCAGTCAGTCAACTGCATGTACCTCTTTCAAGCTGTCAATATTGTACACATCATTCAATCTTATGTGATGAGACCCAAATTACAATCCACAAACCCGGGTGGTTATCAAATGTTTAAATTGATAAGATATGCTGACCAGCTGCCAAAAAATTACAACAGATTTATATTTACAGAGACTTACTTTTCGCCCATCACTTGCATGGCAATTCACATTTAAAGGTGTCAACAAAGCCATTAGTTTTTCTTCATTGCCACTCCTGCAAAGAAGAAATGGAAGGGAGAGGAAGTCCCTTACAGAACATATGAAATGGAGTTTCACATTAACATCATGTTCACAATCCACCTTGTGTGCATTTTAACTTAGAAAAAAATTGCTTCAATTATTTCCTTTAAATATATGCCTATATAAACATATATGATAGAATAATTTACCATATTTTAAATATAATAAATATACATTTCCCAAATTGTTGCAATCTTCCTCAAGCCACTATAAATAGCTTTCAGCCTCTCGCTCAAGCTTTTCTATAACATAGATGTAAATGAAGAATCCATAAGGTAGAGGATTAAAAAAAAATATCCTAACATAAAATTTCTCATTAAAAATGCTTTTTAAACAATAGAATTTGAAATGCATTCTGTCTAAATTTGACTGTAAGTGTATTGTAGAATTACAAGCAACTATTTAGCTTTCTGCAAGTAGTTAAATCCAAAAGACTCATGTTAACTGCTTATCTGCCCAATTTTATAAAAAGATAATGACAACATGACAGATCATAAAAACCCATTTTCACCCTGATTTCTCCCACCTCTCTTCAAAAACAATACATTTGTATTCTGAACAGCACTTACCTAGCAGCTTCCAAGAGTTCGTCCTTCTTGTATTCACCTAAATGATTGCAAAATATCATGCTGTTAGCATTTGGCAGAAGACAGATGAAGAAATGCAGCAGGAAGCAAATACAGAATTAAACAGAGAACAGGAGGGGGGGGCAACAAGCAAGCCCACACCCCGCTGGGTGATGGAGCTGTGACGTTAGTCAGCTTGTGAAGGCAGCATCACCAGTGCCTTGGAGACGGGCAGCAAATTGACGCAGCTTCTTATCCAATCCTCAGATGAAATGGCTTTCTTCAGACAACCAATGAATGCTGAACCTCTGTCCAGAAACAATCCCTCTGATACCAGCATGGCAGCTGAGTACAGTGTCTCCTCCCCCATTTTTCCTATTCAATCTCTTAGCACACTAGTATAGCATAAAGGCACCGACACACCCCAAGACTTTTTTTTAAAGGTACATATAATAACCATTTGTAGCCTCAAAATTATCTTGCAATAGATTTATTTCAGAGGTTATTAAAACTGTGTCCAAAGTAAATGTTTGTTACCTTAAGAGAACTAGTGAACCATAATAAAACATGTGGGCAAGACAAAAGTATTCTGACAATAGCATTTTAAAATCATCCATTAAAATGGTTGTCTGTTTTCATATCTTCTGGAAAGAATTAAAAAAATTCATAGTCTGAAATTTAGCTCTATCTCACCACCACGTCACCCACTAAATATCTTTAGTATACTGCCTTTGAAAGTTTTAATATTTTAGTCTTTGAAATCTTTATAAAAATTGTAGTAGATAATTTTGCATTCTATCTAATGGTAAGACATTTCAGAGTAAAAGTTTATGAATTCAAAGAAACAGAATAGTGTTAATAATGGCAACCTGTCTCCAAGAAAGAAATATTAAATGCAGGTGGATTACTCCATTTCTTTTGTGAGTCTTTATGAATGGCAAAGCTTTTATATTCTCCACAGAAGATGCTAAGAAAATGCTTGAGTTGTGAACTACTACAGAACAAGAAAAAAAGGATACAGACAGACAGAAGACCAAAACTGGATCAGAAATTTTTTCTACCCATACATTTAATTAATCGCTGACTTCATGGATCAAATTAATAAATTTTTCAACAAAGATTAAGAGATTGAATAGCCCATTCAAAAGAGAAGAAAAAATGAGAATGCAGACAATATAGGTATTTATGAAATACAATTTTTAAAAGATCATATTAATGTGTTAGAATGTAAATATCAGGTCAAAATCATGTGGTTTCTGGAGGGAACAACAGAGTATTAATATATATTAGGAACTTATCATGGAGCACAAAATTCCAGATGAAACAGAAATATTTTTATTACTAAGGTTTCAAACTGAACAATGGAAATTACAATTGCTTCAATTTATGCTTTAAAAGATAACTAGAGAATATCTTGTGATTTTTTTTCAATTACGTCTTGAAATTGCAAGATATTTTTTGAGTCTTGGAAACATTAACAGGATTCTTCACGGAAATGTCTTTCATACCAAAAGAGTTCTGCAAATTGCCAAAAATATCATAGATTCTATGTCATTACTTTCTTCCTTAGATGTTTAAAGACATAAGTACCCTTTAGAGAAAAATATACATATTGTTCCCCTTCTCTTAACATTAATTCAAGGATAGATATGCACTGGATATTTAATTCGCTATTACTTAAATGTAAAGAAGTTGCAACACTTAATTCCAAATGTAATATTGCACCAAAGAATCACTGACTTGAAAAAGTAGAATTGAATGTCCTATTATTATTACAAAAAGCTATCAAATTGAAGTGTTAACCTTAATTAAAGAGCATCTTCCAAACAAACTATTCACAGTATGGGAATCTAGTAAAGCAGACATGTCAAACACAAGGCCCGGGGGCCGGATGCGGCCTGCGAAGTGGTTTCATGTGGCCCGCGAAGCCATCCTGGAAACAGTGAGGGAACGGCCCCTGCTGCCTTGGCCCTGGCCCAGGCCAGCCGGGAGCCAATGTACAATTTTGTGGTGGCCATCTATGCTGAAACGCATTCAGTCTTAGCTCCACAAGGCCGTCTGGAAACAGCAAGGAACCAGCCCCTGCCGCATCGGCCCCACCCCCTGGGTGCATGCTGGGGAGGTGTCACCCTTTGTGAGGAATGAAAAAATGCACCATTGCCTGGAAGTGGCCAGCAAATGGCCCTCGCCTACTTCACATATCCGGCTTGATGGGCTCTGGGGGAGGGGTTCCGGCAGGCAACTGGGTGCTCTCCTCACAGCGCCGAGAGGCTGAGCCGGGTGGCGCAAATCCCAAAAGAAACGCGAGGCCGCCCAGCTCCCAGCCTGCCCGGTTTCAGCAGGCAGCGGGGCGCTCTCCTCACAGTGCCAAGAGCTGAGCCGGGTGGCACGAATCTGATGAGAAGTGCAATGCTGCCTAGCCCCCAGCCTGCCCAGTTTCAGCAGGCAGCAAGGTGCAAAGCTGGCGAGCTTCGCACCGCCTGGCTCAGCCTCTCGGCGCTGTGAGATTGCCTCGCTGCCTGCCGAAACCGGGCAGGCTGGGGGCTGGATGGCATTGCGCAGGTAACGTTGACTCGCACGCTGCTCATGGCATCCCCTCCCCCAGAGCCCATCAAGCCAGATATGTAAAGTAGGTGAGGGCCATGTGCTGGCCACTTCCAGGCGATGGTGCATTTCTTCATTCCTCACAAAGGGTGACACCTCCCCAGCTGCATTTCTTGCCTGTTTTTCTCCCTCCCTCATCTCAAATATTTCCCCACCACTCTGTACTTAGGAAGGAAGGAAAGAAGGAGAGGGAGGGTCTGAGGGAAGTCCTGCCCTGCTGCCCTTTCACCATCCCCTTGCCCCCTCCTCCTGGCCTATCCCGGGGGTCTCCCATCCTATTGCTAAGGAAGCTTTGGATACAAAGCCGGAGAGGGAATGGGCCTCCCTCTGACTTTGCCCTCGTACCCATCATGAGCAACCTGGGTAAGGAGACCAAACACAGCAGCATCAGCCTTGAGGAGGAGGTAAGTGCAGCTGAGCGCCCCCTTGGGGAAGTGGGGCTGGGCTTGGTGCTGCGGGTGCTCGAGGGCCAGGCTGGGCATTTGATATCTGCTGTCCAGGGCTCCCGGCAGCCCGCACCACCATCAAGCCCCCCCCCCGCATGGCCTGAGAGGAACAGTGAGGCTCCTCCAGTGGACCATGCCTTGGCACTTGCCCTGGTCCCACCCCCTTCTGCCAGAGACCCTCAGATCTGTCCCACTCCTGCCCAGGCTCCCAGAGGCACCCTTGATGCAAATGATGTAGAGCTGGCCACGCCCACCCAGTAGGCCACACCCACTCCATCCACGCCCACCCAGGCCACGTCCACCCTAGCCACACCCACCATGCCCCCCGAGGGCAACCACAATGCTGATGCAATGAAATTGAGTTTGACACCCCTGTAGTAAAGCATTTCTGAGAGATTATTTATTTCTTTGGCATTAAATAGAAAGGAAAACTTCAGAGAGCATTCTAGTCAGTTAAAGAATGTCGCCATCTTTTATTCTTTATTTTACTGGCCTCTTGTTTGTTTTGCTTTATGATGTACTTCTCTTATATTTGTTTTATGGAAATGGATGGATGGATAGACAAATGTTTCAAAACTATCAAAATCAATACAAAACAGAAACCAATACTTGATATTATACAAAAGATTAAAATGATTTATAAACCGCTGGAAGCAAATAAGTTACAAAAAAGTGAATTTCAATAAAGATTTCAAAAAAACTGTTGTTTTACGAAATGATAAAAAGATCTATTACTTCGCTATAGGATAGTAGCAATCTATTTGAACTACTGATGAGATGATACAGCATTGTATTAAATTTAATTCTCAAATATATGAAAAACCAACATAAAGTTTGAAAGAGATTACACAGTACTCAGATGCTGATTATGAAATGTACACATCATCAAAAGGAATCACTTAACAAGGCTACAGTATTACAGAAAAAGAAACACAAAGGAAGCAATGCTCTCCAGGACCAGATGCATTTCCACTGCATTTTTGTGCAGTGAAAAATTTTAAAATGAAGTTTTAACCATTAACTAGGGTTCTTCTTCTTCCATATATAGATCAAACTTTAAACTGCCAAAATGAAGCCACATGCTTGGCTCTGTCACTGGCCAAAAATAAGTCATTATCGGTACATGTTTCTGGAAGTAGATGACATACCAGCAGATGGGGCAGGGCTCTGTGTATCCCCATATTCACATAGCATGTTGTTATCCACTAAGAGCCTCCACTTGAGCATATCAATTTTACACTTAGGCACTCCAACTCAACCTATTCAGGGTCCTCCAAGTAGTACAAGGGAGGTCAAATCCTTCAGCCATATCCTCCTTTAATATTATTCCTTGCTCAATAGTCTCCTTCCTCCATCTTTTAATGTGATTTTGTTTTGTGTACTCTCAAAAATGTTTGTTCTTGCTATAAAGCTGTTCCTAGATCGAGGGCTTGGAGGATATGTCCATTAAAAGGATGTCAAGGATCATTCTCTTACTTAGTTCTCTTGGCATTTGCTGCTACTTCTCGCCTGATCTTAGGTGGGGCAATGCCAGCAAGAGGATATATTTTCTCAATTGGAGTAGGTTTGAGACAACCTGTCACTAAGCATATTGCTTCATTGAGGGCGATATCAACTTGTTTCATGTGTGCAGATGCGCCCCACACTGAAGCAGCGTACTCTGCTGCAGAGACATTCAAGGCCAAAGCTGATGTGTGCAACATAGATGGTTGAACTCCCCGTGTGTAGTTTATCAATTTCCTGATGATATTGTTCTTCGAGCTGACTTTAGCCTTAGTGTTACTTAGAGATAGGTTGATCATTTGTATATATGTTATACAATATTGGAGACAATACACTTCCTTGTGGCCAACTGTTATTCTGCATCATCCATCTACTGGGGTTGGACTAGGTATCTTCCAAGATCCCTTCCAACTCTGTTACTGTTAACTATTACTATTACTGTTGTCATTCAGGGTCACAGAAAATTTCCAGTTTTGGAGGAAGCTGCCAATGACCCTGGTAAGCTTATTATCTCCAGTGATATTATTTTACTTGTGTAGCAATACTCCATATTGTCATATGCTGCAGGTAGGTTGATGAAAACCATTCCAGGCTTTCATCAACTAGGGTAATGAACAAAGTGTAACAACATCAAGCACTCTTTCCTTCATTGCAGGAGGCCACAATTCCATAGTCCAAAGAGCAGCACCTTGCTCTTAATGTATGACTTAACATATTCTTCTTCTAAATAATAAATGCAAATGACATGTGTTGGAATATTCATGAGCAGGAAGAGTCATGTGGTAACTCAGTCAGCCAATGTGAAGAAAGTGCTACTGAGTCTGTGCAAAAGTCTGTGCAAAAAAGGTTATTGAGTTAGAAGCTGGGATTCAGGTCTCAGGTCTGTCTCTGCTGTAAGAAGTCTTCATTTATGCTATGTTGATATGAAGAAGAATATATGGTATTGTAAATATTTTTATATGAATATAAAGAGTTTATTTGAATCAGCTAAATGCAGTCAACTGTGAGAGCTTCTGATTTATTTTTACCAACAGAGAAATTAAATTTCTCTAACAGGTTATAGGCCCAGAGCTTACTAAGGACTGCATTGTAATTTAAAGCTGGAAGAAATTGCCTATGTTTAGAAAAGTATAAGAACAAGGCAGAATTAGCAGAATGGCTGCAATGGAATTTAAGGAAAGCTCTGTGCCTCGTTTAGGGCAAAAGAATTACATTATCTGGGCAGCAAAAATGGAATGTTTGCTGAAAGCAAAAGAGCTGTGGTATATTGTAGAAAATCCTCCACAAGTATTTGCAGCTGTTGATCAGAACAGCCATGATCAAGCCATGGCTTATCTCATCTTGAATTTAGATGATGAACAGTTTCTAAATGTTGCAAATTTAAAGACTGCAAAGGAAATTTGGCTGAAGTTGAGAGCTGTGCACGTGAATGTTTCTGCATGCAATATAGTGCAATTGTCAAGAAAACTTTACAGAGCCTGTTTGCAACCAGGTGAATCTGTGGAACAGC
>NW_015386555.1:142942-167033 GCF_001527695.2 Protobothrops mucrosquamatus | reverse complement strand
TGTTCTTCTGAGGATAATTTGGCAGACATGATGACTAAACCATTGGGTGGTATTCACTATGGAAAATGTATTAAGTCTATAGGTCTGATGTCTCTTCCTGTCATGAAGGGAGGAGTGTTGGAATATTCATGAGCAGGAAGAGTCATGTGGTAACTCAGTCAGCCAATGTGAAGAAAGTGCTACTGAGTCTGTGCAAAAGTCTGTGCAAAAAAGGTTATTGAGTTAGAAGCTGGGTTTCAGGTCTCAGGTCTGTCTCTGCTGTAAGAAGTCTTCATTTATGCTATGTTGATATGAAGAAGAATATGTGGTATTGTAAATATTTTTATATGAATATAAAGAGTTTATTTGAATCAGCTAAATGCAGTCAACTGTGAGAGCTTCTGATTTATTTTTACCAACAGAGAAATTAAAACATGGACATAACCTTTTGAGCAATAACTGCAGTCAAGCACTTCCTATATTCTTGGGTTCTTTTAGAAGTATGTTTTGGAGCTTTATTCTGCTGGGAGAACTATGACATGTGATTAAGATACATTATGTTTTATTCCAGAAAGCCTTGATGACCTTCTGATTTCACGGTGCTCTGCTGCATAGAGTAAGGGCTCCTAATCATGAAAGCAGCAATGCAACCCCGTAATATTATGAAGCTTCCTCTTTGTTTCACAATAGAGATAGTATTTTTTTTTTTGTTTAAAAACTTTTGTAAACATAGCGTTATGACTTACCAAAAAGCTTTAATTTAGTTCCATCTGTCCAAAGGACATTCTCCCAGATGGACTGTAGCTTGTTAACATTCAAATCAGCAAACTCCAATCTGGCTTTTTTGTATCCGTTTTTCAAAAATGGGTTCTCTTTAGGTCCTTCACCTAGGTCAGGGGTAGGCAACCTCGGCTCTTTTATGACTCATGGACTTCAACTCCCAGAATTCCTGAATCAGCTATGCTGGGAGTTGAAGTCCATGAGTCATAAAAGAGCCGAGGTTGCCTACCCCTGACCTAGGTAGTGCAACTTGATGTTATTCTATCTTGACAGTTGTTTACTTAGTTCTTCTTAGTTCTTTCTCCACTATTTCAACTAACGTTCTGTTTTTTGGGACGATAATTTTCCCTTTGCAGCCATGTCCAGAGAAGTTTGCTACATTCCCATGGATCTTAAATTTCTTCATAATATTAATAATCATAGTCACAGGAATGTAAACCTTTTTGGAGATGGTTTTGGAGCCTTTACCATGTTTGGTTATTACTTTCTTCATTTCCTCCACAAGCAACTGCTTTTCTTATTCTTATCCATGTTCACTGTGCTGCACACAATGACACAAATTGCCTCAGTACTTTTCTCCATTCACATTGGCTGAGTGACTATGAGACTGAAGGCATTTGTGATACCAATTAAAATAGTCTGATTGAGAGATCACTAAAATCCAATGAAGTCTTTTAACATTTAAGGTACCAATTCTTATATCCCTGCCATTTTCATTTGTTTTATTATATGTTAAGTTATACATCAAAGATAAAGAATGGTGGATGACATAATTTTCAACTTATTCCACGGCAAATTGGGATTCTGCAGGAAAAAGCGGAGGAATACTTTTGGCTTCAAATATGTTTCTACTTTATAAGGAGTGAAACGATCCAACCCATCTAGAGCCATGTAGATTTATTTCCTTACTGAAAATGGATTAAACTTTTCATGATTATCCTTGCAGAAAAATTAGAGCATCTTTTTACTGGAAACCTAATTTATCCTGCTCAGAGTGAATTTATCACAAAGATATATGGAAGAATTGTAGATATATTTTGACCACTGATAAAATCAACCAGAAAAGTATTCACAATTTTTCATGATATGAAGAAAACTTTTGATAAACTGAAATGACCTTTCATATTCATGACTCTGAGGAACATAATTGCTGTTAGAATTTACTCTCACAGATGCAGGATATTTATTTTGAACAAGAAGACAAAATAATTATAAAGGCTTTCTGTCACAAAAAAACAATATATTTAAATAAGCAAACTTTTCAGAAATAACTACAAAACCAATGTAACATATTTAGAGACTTGACTGAATCTGAAATGTTTATAACACAAAATTCAGGCCACCTACATATTCAGAAATTGAAGTCCAAGATTCATGATTAATGCTGAATTCAAACATAACAAAAAACTGCAAGAATCTTCATAGATCTGATCATTCTTCCATATCTGGTAGTCATATGACAAAGCTCAACAATTTTGAAAGATAAGATGAAACAAATTCTAAATGATTTGCTTTTCTGGCCAGTTGTATTTCTGTTACCAAGCCTTATATTTTTATAAAGCATACTTATAGCTTTACATATATTACATATAAGCACTATCAAGTTTCTCTATGCTTGTCACTGAAAGTTACAATAAATTCTTTCAGGAGAGGACTGACAAATTAAGCTTTGGGAGTATGTATCAATGCCAAAAATAACTTCATATCTAAAAATAAGCTTGATACTGACTTTAATTTAATTTAAAAACATTTTAGGGAGAATAAATTTACAGATAGTCCTCTTCCATATTCAGAATTTGGATTTCTTTCAATTTAAATTTTTAAAACATGAAATTTTACCTGACTGACTATAAAGTTAAGGAAGGACTGCTTCAAACTCTTGTTAATTGCTAGAGATTTATGTTAGTTGTTACTCATTTGCCAACTGATTAATTCTTAAAGTCCTTAAACTCTCATATCATTATCATTACATCTGTTCAAATCTAATTTGACCTGTTAAAAATAATAGCACACTGATTTTATTTTTCCTGTGAATGTTTGTAAATTCTTTTTGTAATTTTTATATTTTATTTATAAAATTACTCTGAATAATATACATTAAAACAATTTAAAACTGCGCCAAACAATAATAAACAAAAATAAAACCCAGTTGCACATGGGGCCTGCTACCTATCCTAGGCTTTGGGAGAGGGAGGGAATAAATGGCTTGTTTAAATGAGATCAGAATTGGGGCCAACTATATCTTTGGGGATATAGTTCCAGAAGGCAGGTACTATGATAGGGAAGGCCTGCTTCCTGGATCCTATTAGGATTTTGAGACTTTAATGTGTTCTTTCTTTTTCAATTTCATTCAGTTTCTTTTTATGTTTTTCCCCTTGACTATGCTTAAAAACAAACAAACAAGAATTGTCATCTTTCCTCTGTACCTAGTATCTGTAATTCATATCTGTAACATAATATTAGTAAAGACAAATTTTAAACCATATGTCTGAATTTTGTGTAGTCTCAAATTACCTTTTCAAACATTACTACTGGAAATTGGAAGCAAGGGTTAATGCATATTTAAGGTGATAAACACAAACTGAAGCATAGGCCTAAAATTTGGCTTTATTTAAATTTAGAAAAATATGATAGGTAAATGTGTTCTGAAATATGAATTCCATTCAGATATTGACACATGAGGCAGCAGTGTGCTGCAGCTGCTAAAAGAGCCAATGCAGTTCTAGGCTGCATCAACAGAGGGATAGCGTCAAAACAACAAGAAGTGATAGTCCCACTTTTCACTGTGCTGGTAAGACCACACTTGGATACTGCACAAAAAGTAACTTTGAGACCCTGGAAAGCATGAAGAGAAGAGCAACAAAGATGATAAAGGGTGGGAGTCCAAATCAGATGATGAATGGTTGAGGAACCTAGGTATAACTAGCCTATCATAGAGAAGGATTGATGGGACATGATAACTATCTTCCAGTACTTGAGGGACTGTCACAAAGAAGAGGGGATTGACATTCTCTAGGGCAGGGCTTTTCAACCCGTGGTACGCGTACCACCAGTGGTACTTTAGCACCTGGCTGGTGGTATGCGAGCCCTAGCTAATTGTAGTGGGGGAGGGAACCAGTTAAAGCAGAGCTTGCCAGACCTGGAGGAGATAAGCTGGAGCTGCAGAACTTGGCAGAATCCCCAGGATCTGCCACGTGGCGACATAGTAATTGGAGCTTCCGATGCACCAGGAAGAGAAAAGGAGGAGGAGGGCGGAAAGAAGAGAAGGTATAAAAGGGGCAGACCGAGAAGAGAAGAGGCTTTTCTTACTGAAGCAGTGACGAGAGACAGAGCGAGCGGCCTGTTTTCGGAGGAACAGTGAGCAAGGAAGGGTGAGTGAGCAAGTGGCGTGTTTGGGAGGGAAGGGCTAGCAAGCAAACGGTGTAGCAAGCACGTGTTTTCAGGTGAAGGTTGAGTTGGACAGGTTTCATCAGAGAAGCCAGATAAAGATTGTCTCTCCCATAAACGATATGGTGAGGCGTAATTTATAGAAACCCGTACCAGATTGGTCATTGTCCAGGTCAACAAGGATATATCCAGACTTAGGTCAATAAGGACCACACTGGACCTCTGGTGAAAAATAGGGTACAAGACTCAGGACTGTTGGCTGAGCAACGAGGGCCAACGGCTGCAAAACTACTGGAAGAAATAATGAAGGCAGCTTTATTTAGAATAGGTTATATCCTGCAACTATACCTTTAACATCATCAAACAACAACATCTATCTATCCCGGTTCTCAGGAAAGACTTGATAGGTGGATAAAAATGCCAAACCCAATCTAAACATCTGGCTGAGTTACCAATCATATTAAATGGCCACTACATAAAAAAACGACTGGCAAAGCAGATAAAAAACAGGTAACATTTGCAAGAACTTATAGCAAGAATGCTGAAAAAAGAGGTAGAGGGATTCATTCTGGCTGCACAAGATCAAGCTTTAAGAACAAATGGATATAAAACCAGAATTAAGAAGACAGTCATAGATAGCATATGTTCTCTCTGCAAAAAGCTGAAGAAACAATGGATCTAGTTAGCTTTCACAAGCAATGGCATAAAAAAAGTAGCAACAAGGGCACATTGGAATGCAAGCAGGAACTGGTCGAATGACAAAACAGACAAAGTAATAGAAAATGAAGAAGTCAAAGTGCTCTGGGATTTTAGAATTCAAACAGACAAGCATCTGACACATAACACCCCAGGCTTAACAACTGTTGATAAGAAAGACAAAAAAGTCTGGATATAAACATTGCAATACCTAGAAACAGCGGACTAGAAGTAAAAGAACAGGAGAAAAATCACAAAACATAAAAGCCTGCAAAGAGAAATAGAACGACTGTGGCACAAGAAAGTAGTACCAATAGTAATAGGTGCCTTAGATACAATCCCAAAACATCTGGAGCATCACTTGAACACTATCAGAATTAACAGAATTATTATCAATCAACTGCAAAAGCAACTTTACTTGGAACAGCTTACATCATGCAACAGTACCTTTAATACTCTGAAATAACAACATCTGCTTAGTCCAGGCCCTTGGGGGAGATTTGGTAGGTGGACACAAAAGCCAAATCTGGCATCTGGCTGTGCAAACAACAATAATAATGGAAAAACTTTGTGGTAGAAGAATTCTTAACGTTGGATGGGGTTGCCTACTTTTCAAGGACCAGATTTGTAACTGGATGAATTTCAGAATATTTGTGTGGAATCACAGATGGCAACGGTAGCCAAGTGTGTCTTTTATCAACTTTGGTTGATACAACCAATGTAATCCTATCTAGATTCAGAAATTCATGAACTTAGTCTAATTTCTATAATTTATTCTGTATGGGAACCTGAGAAATTCAGCTACCAAATAGAAATACTTGAATCCTGGGTAATTGCTTTATTTCCGTGTCTGATTTGTTCATTTCAGCCATTAAATATTTAAACAACTTTGTAACCTGATTATTTGAATGATGTAGTATATAAAACTATCCATGATTTATGTCAATGAATGTTATCCATCCACGCTTTAAGATTCACAGAGGCCCTATTTTTCAGCTACCATTAAGATGAATTATCACTAATGATAGGTTTCTCAGTGGTAGTGCTTCCATATCAAATTCCAGAAAAAATGCTGCTTTCTGGGGTTGCTCTTAGGAGAGTTTTGAAAAAAATTTCTCTTTAGATTCCAGTTCAAATTTTTTTATAATGTTAGTTGTTATGTATGCCATTATTTAACTTTAAAACTAGTTCTGATTTATTTATAATAAAGCAGGTCACTGATTAAATAGCTAATTAGGTATTCCAAACACAGAGAGATAAAATTAATTATGATGTAAAATTGTCATACAGTGAGGGAAAAAATATTTGCTCCCCTGCTGATTTTGTACGTTGACCCACTGACAAAGAAATGATCAGTCTATAATTTTAATGGTAGGTTTATGGTAACAGTGAAAGACAGAATAACAACAAAAAATCCAGAAAAACGCATTTCAAAAAAGTTATAAATTGATTTGCATTTTAATGAGTGAAATAAGTATTTGACCCCTTCGCAAAACATGACTTAGTACTTGGTGGCAAAACCCTTGTTGGCAATCACAGAGGTCAGACGTTTCTTGTAGTTGGCCACCAGGCTTACACACATCTCAGGAGGGATTTTGTCCCACTCCTCTTTGCAGATCCTCTCCAGTCATTAAGGTTTCAAGACTGACCTTTGGCAGCTCGAACCTTCAGCTCCCTCCACAGATTTTCTATAGGATTAAGGTTTGGAGACTAGCTAGGCCACTCCAGGACCTTAACGTGCTTCTTCTTGAGCCACTCCTTTATTGCCTTGGCTGTGTGTTGTGGGTCATTGTCATGCTGGAATACCCATCCATGACCCATTTTCAATGCCCTGGCTGAGGGAAGAATGTTCTCACCCAAGATTTCATGGTACATGGCCCGGTCCATCATCCCTTTGATGTGTGAAATTGTCCTGTCCCCTTAGCAGACAAACACCCCCAAACCATAACGTTTCCACCTCCATGTTTGATGGTGGGGATGGTGTTCTTGGGGTCATAGGCAGCATTCCTCCTCCTCCAAACAAGGCGAGTTGTATTGATGCCAAAGAGCTCAATTTTGGTCTCACCTGACTTCAATACTTTAACCCACTTCTCCTCTGAATCATTCAGATGCTCATTGGCAAATTTCAGACGGGCCTGTACATGTGTTTTCTGGAGTAGGGAGACCTTGCAGGCGCTGCAGGAATCCAGTCCTTCACGGCTGTTCTGTCCCAGCCTACGTCCGTCCTTGTTACATCACAAGAACAAACCCCTCTTAAACAGTAGGCTGGGAAAACCAACCTCTTTTTATTTCCAAAACAGTCCTGATAGGTTTTTCTCCAAAACAAAAAACACAGAATACTTTCCTAACAGATAATTGGTTACAAAAGCAAACAGAGCAGAAGTTTAAACAAGAAATTCACTGATAAAACAAAACAGACCATGATCCTTGGAAGTTCTTTACAAACAGTTGCCTTCAGCAACCAGCACCGCCCACACCTTCCCTTTTTATAAAGCAGTCCCAAGGCGTGGCTTCTCAATGCCTTCTCCTCCTCCCTGGAATTGTCGTATAGTCTACGAGCATCAATCATGTCCATCAGCTGTGAATCTTCCAAGTCCGACTCACTCTCCCCACACAGCTGAGCTTCATCCGTAACACGACTGGAGGGGCCAGGCTCTTCATCAGTCTGTGAGTCTTGTAATTCATCAGAGCCTCCCTCTGACCCTGATTGCCCTCCAAATGCCTCCTCCACCTCCTCCTCAAGATTCCCCAGACTCAGCTGTTGGGAACACAGGCTGGCACGGAATCACGACAACGGCGTAGTGTGTTACCAATTGGACAGCTCTTTGAGAGGCCATGGTGGAGAGTTTGGAATCTGATTGATTGATTGCTTCTGTGTACAGGTGTCTTTTATACAGGTAAAAAGCTGACATTAGGAGCACTCCCTTTAAGAGAGTGCTCCTAATCTCAGCCCGTTACCTATATAAAAGACACCTGGGAGCCAGAAATCTTGCTGATTGATAGGGGATCAAATACTTATTTTACTCATTAAAATGCAAATCAATTTATAACTTTTTGGAAATGCGTTTTTCTGGATTTTTTTGTTGTTATTCTGTCTCTCATCTGTTAAAACAAACTTACCATTAAAATTATAGACTGATCATTTCTTTATCAGTGGACAAATCAGCAGGGGATCAAATAATGTTTTCCCTCACTGTATGTCAATTAATATAAAATATACATGACAAATAATCTGTGCTATTGCTTCTTCTCATATAGTAATATTACTATCAAGTAAAGGTGTGTAAAACATTATGTGGGCAAAATGTCCTGCTCAGCCAGCCTAGTTTGAACTTGGAAGATTTACAGATTGCAATACAGAGGTCAAATGGTCCATTTCATGGTTCAATCACTTCATGTAAGGTTGGAACAGGCCATTTTGATGTTAAGACACTTTCAACAATTATTATTGGATGTTGCAGCAGAATATTTTACAAGAAAAAAAATCAAGCAATTTGAAAAGAAAACATAATCAACAAATCATCTTCTTTAACCTCCCTCTTGGGACAACTTACATTTTGTCACTGTGTTCTCTTCCCTTCCAATGAAAAAGGTCTAAAAACAGCCTATTTTATATAGCCTCTTACCTGCAACTTTCACCTTATTCTTAGTGAATCCAATATAACGTTCCCATTTTAAAGGGGGATGTATTTTGAGGGGTGGGAGGAGACTGTAATCTTTTCAACTGAACACAGTAATTAGCAACCTTAGGTGATAATTGCTATCATTTTAAGTAACCATTCCATGAATTTACTAGTGATTTGAAAAGTTTGGTTGTAATAGGTGGACATTCAAGTATTTTAAACCAAAATTTCTTTACACACAATCAGTTTTCACAGCAGAGATAAAGCAAAATAAAACAATTAAAAAAAACTAAGAATGTTTATTTTTGTTTCAGTCTGTGAATACAAAGAAGCAAGAAGAAAGATTAGATCCAGTTACGTAACTTTTAAGACTACATAATTTAGCCTTGGGGCATCCCTCTTACAGTTAACAAAATCTGAAAATTACAAAAACTACTGATGGACCCACTAACCATTGGACTGCTGCTATTGCAAATATGATTTGTAAGATTAGGGAATTAATATTTCAGATCTTGTTTAATAAAATAATAGAGACATTTTATGTGTGATTAGTATTGCTCAGGTACTATTTCTACATCTGCACAGGTAATGAATGTAATTGCTACTTTCAAATAATTTTATAAATGCATCTTCAAAATTACAGAAGTATGCACATCATCTTACAAAACGCATTATACCTTACAGGTAATCCTTCCTTAAAAACCCTAATGAAGACTGGAATTTCCAGGAAAGTTGTGGTTAGGTGAAATGTGATGAAATCACTTAGAAACGGCAGTTCCAGAAGTCCTGGTTGCGATCATTAGGCAATGACTGTATCATCATTAAGTGAGCATCTCACACCCCTCCTGTCCTGCTATGGTCACCTCCAATTCCTCCCACCTGCCTATCTTCCCCCAATTTCTGCCCTTTTGGCCACCCTGCAAGGTGCCTTGGCAATCTATCCCTGATGGCTGTCACCAGCACCTGCTGACCTATGCCATCTTCTTCCTTTCTGATGATGAGGCATGCCCAACTAAAACAGCTGCTGGCCTTTTGTGACACAAGCTGCACTGACTTCCAATGCAATAGGAAACTGCAGGTGGTGGTGTAGTTGTACACCTCTTGGGCTACTGATAGAAATAGTTCCATCAGAGAAAGGCAGGCTGTAGATTTCATTCAGATTTCTATGTAACATTTCTTCCTACTGATGATCATCCAACAATGTCATTGTATAGGATTCATTACCCTCATTGTCCACTGGCTGAGATGGGTTCAAAATATGCGAAGAATTTTTTTAAAATCCAGTATTGTTGAATATGGAAATTAGGAAACATCAAAATATTTTAAGAGACATTTGAACATTTTAAACAAATCAAAGATATCAGCAACATAGCCATACAGTAACATTCATTACTGTATGAAGAAATCTGTGTTAGTATGGCAGATTTTGCTCTGTTCACCTCCCAAAATATACTTTGGAGGAACCCTAAACTTTCTGAGGAGAAATTTGGTGATGAAGAGGATAAAGAACAATTCAACTAGTGCAAAGGTGGGTACCTTGTAGTGTTTATACAATCCTAGCATCCCATTTCTGCCTCAGTCTTCAAAGTATTTTGTATCTTGAGACTGCTCCATGAAAATTTGGCAGCAAAACTGGCAGATGTAACAAAAATGACCTATATACATATCCACATAGCTAAGCACCTCTTTAAAACACCTCAGTTAATATTTGCAGATTCCTAGATCCAGAAAGATAGCTTTATGTTAATACCCCTTAATCATAACCATATGTTTCTAATCTTTACTCTTGTCAGATTACCATCAAATTATATTGTTGTTGCCACTGTTGTTATAATTACTATTCAGATTTCAAATGAAAATTGCTGGAAAGACTATGGCGGCAATATCTTAAATGCTTCTATAGAAATAGCTAAATTCATTTAGCACAATATTTAACTTTGATAAGTGAAATGTAATCTAGAAAGAAGTCAGCAAACTTATAAAATAGTAAGACATTGATTTTTCAGACTATTTTTGAGGGCCTGTATCCAAATAAGTTACATCCCTAATTGTTAAGATTAGATGTCAGGAAGCTTACTGTTTGGTTTTCAGTTTACTATTTAACTTTCAGCTAGGCTCTTGAGTCTCAGCCTCAATTATCCCTAAATGGTCTTGTAAGAAAACAATGAATACCATTTTCAACTCCTAAAAGGCAGAATATAAATCTAATATAAAAAGAATATATTAACAGTCCTTAGCTATTTTTTCTGAGTTAAAAGGCAATAGGATTGCTTCTGTATTTTAAAATAGAATTGAATAACTTGTGAAATCAATGAGAACTATCTAGGTTGTTTGGAGTAATGTGCAAATGAAATATTCCAAACAACTACAGGTATTTCTTGTTTAGCAACCAAAACTGGGATCAGCAACATAACCACTAAGTGATGCAGTCACTAAGTTTAAAAAAAATATCACACAACAGCGACGGTGCTTATACTTTTACTTCAGCCTTCCTTTGTCCCTATTCCCTACTCTTTGGAACACTCACCCTTGGTGCTCATATAACTACAGTAATTGGGATCAGCAACTCTTACTAAGCAACGTGATCATGAAGTGCAACATCACATGACCTCGTAGACAGCAATTCAGGTAGTTCCAATTGCCATCGTACTATCCTTTCGATATATATTCCTGATTGTGTACCTGCTTACCTTTTTTTTTTTTTTTAATAATCCCTTCCTCTTCAATCTCTGGTGTAGTCGGGAGAGGAAGAGAAAAATCAGGTCAGGCACAGGATAGATTGCAACAACACTGCAGTTGTTAAGTTAGTAACATGGTTGTTAAGTGAATCTGGCTTCCCCATTGACTTTGCTTATCAGAAGGTTGCAAAAGGTGATGACATGAACCTGGGACATTGCAACCATCATAAATACATGCCAGTTGCCAAGCGTCCAAATTTTGATCACATAAACCATGGGAAGGCTGCAACAGTTGTAAGTGTGAAAAACGGTCATGAGTCACTTTTTAAAGTGCTGTTGTAACTTTGAACACTCACTAAACGAATGGTTGTAAGTCAAGGACTGCCTGTATTTCCTAGGGGCATGAGCACTCCTTTTTCAAGGGAAACAAAATGAAAGTATTCACAAAAATGTTTCTGGTAAACTAATCAGCTAACTAGCTGCATTTGGGTTTGATGGCATGAAAAACTGTATTCCCAGTATCCTATGTTAATTTTGACCCATTTGCTAGAACCAAAAATTATCTATAATTGCTGATTCTAAATGTCAAGGAAAGGTTCCTTTGGAAGCACCCATTAGAAGAAATGATGCTGGGGTGTCCTGATTCATTTTTGTCTTCCCTACAAAATACTGTAGTCCTATGGCTATCACAACAGATGTTATACAATTGTTTCCAAAGTCAATCTGATACTCAACTGAATAAAGCATAGCACAATGAATTATTTAATATTCCACATAGGTGTTATTTTTAACTCAATTCAAGTACCTACACATTTACCTTCATGTCAGTCGACTGCGGTGAAGGGAAAGTCATAATTATATTTTTTGCAGATTTCCCTTCATCTTTCACTACATGAGAATTTTCTTTTTTAGCTGTAATAGATACAAGACTGAAAAGCTAAAACACAACGGGATACCATCAAACAAGCAAAAAAAGATGTACATCTAAACAGAATAAAAGCAGGCCCATTTAAAAGAGAGAAGTATGCCATGGAAATGGCTCAAGTGGACTTAATATGAAAGTCCTTTTCTATTCTTAGGGGAAAGGATAACTCCCTTCCCCATTTCAGACTGGTAAACCAGAGAGCAAGTCCAAAAAAATAAGCAGCCCTACATATATCTGTCAGGGGCATTAGTAATGAGAACAGCCAAGATATCTTTAGTTCTAATGGAGTAAAACACAATGCCCTGTGAGATAAGCTTATTTGGACCACTGCCTATGTAGGCCCTGATAATTTCGTTGGGGAGACTGGCAAAAATTAAGAGGTCCTGGTGGCTAGCTAGCCTGAAATGATCAGCAGCTATATAATCTACTTCCTCTCTTTTGGCATGGAGATCAGGCCTCCCTTGTTGTCTGGAACAGTAATATAGGGTGTGAACCAGTTAAAGGATGTTCATCTCTTGTTTCTGAAATCCAGGTCCTCCCATTAATACTTTGGGATGTGATAACAAAACTAGGGGATGTGAATTGACCTGGGGGCCCTGGTCATAAAAGGAATGTAGGAGGGATGGGTGGACAGAAAAGCATAAACAATCTCAGTAAATCCTCTGAGAGCATGACAGATTTTTTTTTTCTTAAAGGGCTCTATTCTGTTGTATTTGACATGGTGATGTATTTGTTCCCAGATCCAAGATAATCCACCACTCCTATTCTTGGGAATATGGACTTTGAGTCAGAGAATCTCTTGCTTCATTAAACCTATTTGATAGCTTGTACATCTTGGATATGGCTTATGATCTTCAGAGTCAGCTGCTGTTTGGTTGTCTTATGAAAACTTGGGGATTGGGGTATCAAGGGGGCATGGCGAATTTGAAATGTCTCTTTGTGACCCATGCATTTGATATTTCAATGTGAATCTGGATGTCAGCAAATTGTATTAGTTTCCTATACGTAGGGAAGCTAAGACAGTCACTAAATTGATACTCCCCCCCTCCTTCTGTGAGTGAATAAAGGATTCTGCCTGACATTCTGGTATAATCTATTTTGGGATTTCTACCATCATAAACACCCCCCCTCCACATACACACAATGTTTTATGGCTCTTCTGCAGATCTGTTAGAGTGCTGTAAAGATGAAGGGATGGAAGGTGTAACTGGGCATTCTGCTATCCTTGCTTTGTTTTTGGTGGTGGTGGTGCTGGTGGTTAAGGACAAGGCTTTCTTCATGTTGTCCATTAGGACATCATCAAGGGCTTCTCTCTATAGTTTCCTCTTTAAGCCGTCTGGAGAGGAGGACAGAATTGGATTTAGAGACAACATTCCTATTCTTCAAAGTTCTCTTTTGGTAGCTACAAAACGCTGAAAAAATGAGGGGCAAGAATGCATGCTTTAGAATAGGAACTGAAGCAAACATTTTCAGATTGTTTCTCCGGGTCACAAATAATGGCACATCTGATCTGCATTTCTGTATTTTTATGAAGCACTAATTAGTAATAATTTGTAGATGTATTCATCAACTTTCTCTATAAATTATCTCTAGATCAGGGGTCCCCAACCCCCGGTCCGTGGACCGGTACCAGGTTGTGGCATGCCAGCCAACTGGTCTGCACAAACAAGCAAAGCCCCATCTGTGGGATGCAAGCAGCACACAAAACCACACGCTCTCCGGTTCGTGGAAAAACCTTTCTCCACAGAACTGGTGCCTGGTGTCCAAAAGGTTGGGGGCCTCTGCTCTAGATAATGACTCAAAGGCTGCTTTAAATCACTGAAGGTGACACAGCGAGGTCTACATGAGAGATCAGAACCAATCAGCAAATTTCTATTAAGGTTTCTATTATATAATTTATTAATACTCAAGACTAACCCAAAATTGGACAGGCTAGTCCTTATTGCATAATTAGTTACTTAATTGCACTAGGGTATTTGAGCTGGGAGGCTAACATCATACTAAAGAATGGGAAAGTAGCACTTGCAAGCTCACTAGTTCACGTAATTTGGAATTCTCAACTAGAGCAACTCCAATCCCACATTTAAGCGCATACAATACCTGTCCAATAATGTACTGGGAGCTAAACTCACAATAAGGGGAAATGATTATTATCAGGATTAAAAGCTATCTTAAAAGCAATAAAACTGGTAGAATGAGGATATTATCATACTAGACATTAAACACTCCAATTTGAATCAATCAGTCAATCAAATTTCATGGCTAATTGTACCAAACTTCGTATCTCTCCACTGTTTCCTTTGTCTACCAGCAGGGTCTAATTTGAGACAATCCGTTGGACTTAGGGGCTTGCATTATTAAAATGAAAGATTTGTCATCAGGGCCTTCTCTAGGATTAAGACCGACTTCTATTATCATAGAGTTTAGGGCCTGTATTAAGCAATTCTCAAACAAATCTCATTTGCTCTAATATGAGATGACAATCTATAGGGAAAAAATAAGTATGTATTAATAAAATGTTTTGACTTTTTTGGTCAAACAGTTGCACAAAAAATGTTTGGAAGTAACTGGATGCAATTTAGCTGAGCAGGCCATTCAGATATCCAGGGGAATATTTTCCCTAGATGTAATGGGGGTGTAAGAATAACCCTGAAAAAAAATAGGAGTAAGAGTCACAACCAAGGCAACAATCAAATAAAAACAAATGTGAGTCTAAAGCAGAAATGTAATTGAGAGAAAATATGTCAAAATTGACCATCCCTAATTTTCTTAAAGATAAAAGAAGGAAAGGGTAAGTACATTAGTCTTACAAGATTCTGTTACTACAAAACCTATAATAAAACAGTCACTTCAAAACAAAATGGGCAGCAAATAAAATAAATAAATAAAATAAAATAAAATAAAAGTAGTATTAGCATTCATAAGTTTAGTTTCCTAGTCTGGTCTTCGCTGAAGGACTGACTTAAAAGGGAGCAGAAATTGAGAAGGCTTGTCTCTGTGATCCTTGAAAATGGCAGTTCAGGGTTTTGCGCAGTAGTGTAGCAGCTGAGGGATCGCAGGGCTCCGTACCCTACGGCCGATTTCTGCCTGTTAGGGAACCCCAAATGGGCCTGAAGTTGCCCCGTAGAGGCAACAAAGAAGGAAATCCTGCTGATTGCGAAGAGATGGAGGTTGATCTGATCGATTTGGGAAAAGCCCTTCAGAAACCAGCAGGAGAAAGGCTAGCTTAACTCAGAGTCTAGTCCAAACTACAAGCAGCCAAAGCCCAAAAGCACTACTCTAAGCTGACTGTAAACAACGTTTGGAACTGGGTAAGAACAGTGATTTTGTCTCTTCTACTTGAAAATTGATTTCCTGGAAACAAATTTAAATAAGAATTTTATAAACAGGATCTATGATGAGGCAATCAAGATGATCAATTAGAAAATTATTTGCAGAAACATGAGAAAAATGTCTATATTTAATTGTCATTTATTCAAATAATAAGAACTGTATTAATTTAAGGTTGGCAAAAGAGAATATTATTGGAAGAAGAGAAAATCAAGCAAAGCCATTATATGGACTATAGAATTATAGAAATTAATTGTTATTGATTGTTTTTTAAATATAAACCCAGACAAATATTAAGGTGATTATGTTAAAAATCAATAAAGCATTTAAAAAAGAAAAAAGAAAATGGCAGTTCATGAGTAAATAGGTAATTGAAAAGCAAAGAAATTAATATGGTGAGCAAGCCCACCCTACTTGATTATATATTATGTAGATAGTACTAATGCAAAAATCCAAATCCTGAATCATAAAGAGTTGCCCACTAACACTTAAAGGGCAAACTACTGTATAAAAATAGGAGGAGGAAGGTGTGTTGGATATGTTTGCCGCCTTGAGTTATTTGTAAAAATAATAAAGGCGGAATACAAATAAACAAATAAATAAAAATACTGTATATAAACACAAAGCAAACCTCTTCTAGCACTAAAGATGTTACTTAACTAGATAATAAAATTTCTCAAAGAAAACAACCAAGACTAGAGAGCACCAAGGATTCTAACTAGCACCTTGAATGGCACTAGGAGTCAGATGGCAATCAATGTAACTTGTGTGAATAACAGAATAGGGAGGGACCTTGGAGGTCTCCTTGTCCAACCCCCTGCTCAAGCAGGAGACCCTATACCATTTCAGACAAATGATTGTCCATCTCTTCTTAACAAACCTCCAGTGTTGGAGCACTCACAAGCAGGTTGTTCCACTGATTAATTGTTCTAACTGTCAGGAAATTCCTCCTTAGTTTTAGGTTGTTTCTCTCTTTGGTTAGTTTCCATCCGTTGCTTCTTCAGGTGCTTTGGAGAATAGCTTGACTCCCTCTTCTTTGTGGCAGCCCCTGAGATATTGGAACACTGCTGTCACCCCTAGTTCTTCCTTTCATTAAACTAGACATACCCAATTCCAGCAACCATTCTTCATATGAAAGTGACCTTAACTATTGAAGACATTATATTTTTTAGATAATATTGTTAACAATTTTAATTACAATAATAAAATCTAAAACTAAAAGAATAAAAAAAGAGTAAAAGGTACAAAAGGAAAAATCAGAAAATGGAAAGAAAAAAAGAATATAATAACAAGAAGAAAAAAGGTGAGTTTCAACCTTCAGTACAATTATAAATAATTTTAGTAGCTCTTCATCCCCCTCTTTGTTTACAATGGATGACCTCTTCATCCATATTACATCTCTTATCTATAGACAAATCCATAAAGCATGATCTTTTCAGTCTTGGTGACAGCAGAAAGTTCATTAAGCTTTATCAGAAATAGCAATGTATTTTATTTTAGCCTTGATCAAATAAACCAACTTTATATTCTTTTTACTTTCAACAGTCTTAATCTTTAGTCCATTCGAATAGAATATGATTTCTTTTCATTTATTCTTTGCTCCTTCTCAAAGCTTTAACAATCCTTTTTTTGTAAATCCAATACAAAATATTATTCAGGTCACTCTCTTTGTTCATTATTTGTATTTTTCTTTTGATTTTTGAAACGTCAACCAGTTTCTTTTGTTATGTCCAGTAAAACATCCTTTTCCATGTCATATTCATAGCCTATCATTTATAGATTTATTTTTGATGCCATTGCTCTCGTGTCAAATAAAACTTGTTTCTCATGTGCTATTTCTTCCATGATATCTTTTGGACATAGTCTATCCATAGAAGCAAACACTGCTATTGACACTGTTGATATTAATTTCTAATTCTATTTTTCAAAAGTATCCTTTAGTACTTTCACTATTATGTTTTCCATCATTTAATAAGTCCTAATTAGCTGTCAATCAGGCCTAAATATTCTTCTCCCTTAATTAAAATATTTAATTCTCTCTAGTGTCCAATTTTTAAAGTTACTTAAAATTAATCAGTGTATAAGTTTTAAGGGTCAAAGTTTTATTTAGCTTTTGCTGTTAATTTCAATTTTTTAAATACTTAAGTTTATGATTAAAATTTTCTTATCATTAAGAATTGAAGGCAAACTCATCTGGATTTTTCACACTTGTTGATCTAATAGCTTAAAAGTAGTTAACAAGCAATTTCCAAACATAATTTCTAAATTCTAAGGGAGTCTTCAAACTTAAGTGTCCTTTAAAAAGCACTGACTGCAGCTGCAAGCAAGACGACTATTCCCATCATCTCCCAGTGCTCAAAATCTGCCAGGAACTGCTGTCTTGCATTCTCCTTGCAACGACAACTGTTCAGAGTGCATGTGGGTAATCTCCTATTCCAGTGATGGGAAACCTTTTAGAGACCGAGTGCCCAATCTGCAACCCAAAACCCTCTTATGCATCGTCGGGTGCTGGGTGGGTGTGGCCCATTGGGTGGGTGTGGCCCATTGGGTGGGCATGGCTGCGGTGGTAACAGCAGACTGGGTGGGACTAAAAAGTTCAATCAATCAATTCCAACTTTGCAAGATCTCTTTTTTTCCCTGAGAAGCTGAAATTGACTGATTGATTGAACCTCTTTTTTTTTGCACACGGCGACGGAGGCCTAAAGTGAAAAGGTTTTATAAAACCCAGCTGAAGGCCTGGGACTGGGCTGACAGCACGCGTGCCCACAGAGAGGGCTCTGAGTGCCGCCTCTGGCACCCGTGCCATAGGTTCGCCACCACTGTCTTCTTATTTGAGGAGGCTCCTTCAGTAGCTCTTTGTTCTTCACCATGGCTGTCAGCCCCACTTTTTACAGAGCCATTTTCAATTTGCACTTCTTCCTGTGGAAGCCCTGTTGGCACTGTATTATAGACCAACTACAGCTTCTCATTACTTTACAAGGCAGCCCAATGTAAAGTGCAGTGTAATAGTATAGTGAAACAGTAAATGAGGCATGACTATGATTAGAGCCAATCAGTGGAGTTGCAATAGATGTAACTGTACAAAGCTTTCTTGGACATAACTGTAACCTACTCAACCAGCAGAAGCTAAAAGATGAGAAGAATCCCTGTTACAAGCCAGTTCCATAAGAAAGAGTGTGATTTCATCCAGTACTAAAGCTGTTAATTCTCTGGAACTGGATAGCTTCCAAACCCAATCATAACTCTGTTTCTCTATATTCAAACCCTGAAAGCAACTAGATACCAATACAATACTTCAATGGTATTACATGCTTGGCCCAAAGTTAAGATGGGAAATTAAATATCATCAATATACTGATGATATCAGAACCTATGTTGAAAGATGAATTCACGCAAATTTTTGACAGCTTCTTACAGAAAAGAAGAGCACTGACCACTATGGTACTCCACAATTAAGGAATAATGAAATGGACCTCTCCAATCTTATCATAACTAATTGGAACCAATAGTTTAAAACTACTGCAACTCACAGCCTCCCACTCCCAACCATTGGTGAAAGCCCAGAAGGATATAATAATATGGAAAGCCACTGAGAGATAATGCAACACGAGGGTTGTACTCATACCATAGGGTATCCACATGTGCAATTAATATCTTCTGTACAATTCTGTGCCATTTCCATCCTAGACATTTGCAGATTTCTTAAGAGTGCTTATAGATATGTAAACTTTAACCAAAATCATTAAATTACAAGTTACAAGTGTCATCATATGCCTAAAAGCACAATAAGTAAAGTAGATTTTAATCCCTTAATAGCAGTGTTCTGTTTTTATCCCAGAAAATCTAGATAGAATTTTAGAAAGCTAATTATATGTATCTTAACAATCATATGTACTCACCAGTAAGTACAGCTTTTGCAGAAGGATCTGCAAGATCTAAAGCTGATTTTCCATCTGTATTCCGAATATTTGGATCAGCTCCATGTTGCAGCAGTACTGAATAAAAACATAATAATTATTTTCAAACATTTGGCATATAGAATAAATACAACTGCCAATGAACACATATACATTGACCTTGCTGCCAATCTTTTAAAAAAATCATAATCCAGAAAGCTGCTTTTGTTTAATAGACCATTCAACTACTGATTGGTTTTTCTTCAAAGATGAACATTGCTCCTTATATCACACAATAGTTTAGTCCCATAAATCTACTATTAGGCTGTAAATTTTCTCTAAACTGATTATGGACAATACAGAACATTTTAGAGCACATTCTCTATCTCCTTTAACTGACCTTTGGTGTACAAGTTTCAAAAAATATTTTGCCATGAACACATCCACTGTCCAGAATATATGCACATATAATTTGCTACAAAGCTTTTGAGTAAGCAGATTGTCTGTTGCACTGATTCTTCTAAAATATACCAAACATCATGATTATGCAGTCTTCTTACATTTTTAGCTGTCACTTTGCTAACACAAAATTAACAATAATTATCCTTAAATAATATTGGAGAATTGCTATCTTTTATTGCAAAAAGGGATGTGGCAATAATAGATAATAGTATTTTTTAGTATTGAAACACTAATAATGCTGATTTTTAGGAGCTTAGTTTCAATTATTAGTTATACTTTCTGCAAATAAGGTGCAGTTATCTATTTTACTTTAGACTTTCAAAAACAAGAAGCCCAAACTATTTTCTTTTAATAATACAGATAACTGAGAAGCATAATTCATATCTATTCTTGATCTTCATAGTAAAATTAACAATTTAGCTTACAAAATATTTGTTCTAGAAGACAAAGCACTATTCAAAATAACTAATGCATGAATATATTCTCTGAATAAATATAATAAAATTGTCATCTTTCCTACTGGAAACAAGCAGTTGCATATAGCAACGTTAATTTAAAAAAATGAACATATACAGTTTAAATATTTCACTTTTATAATCCCCATTCCTCATTTAACATTATTCTGACCTGGGTGCATAATCTGGCTTTATTCTTTACTAATTACTTAACTCGATCCTGCAAAGTTCCATTTAACAGGAAACCAAGTAAACTACACCGTAAACTAAAAAAAAAAATTGCACTGAGGCCAATTTTCTTCAATGTAATAAGTTGATCCTAATATTTATGTAAAACCATTACGTTCTTCAGCAAATAACTGTAGATTCCAAAGCATCAGTTAATGTTATATTAATTTGTCACATTGTCACATTAAATGTTACATTTAAAACCGATTATGTTTATCAAATAATTGTCTTTTGAAAAAAAATGCCATATATTAAGATGACGAAAATGCATATCCAATATATATCCCACTAAGAGTGAGATGGGTGAATCTGGATAATAATGAATCTAATTTTTAAACATTCAGAAGAACAAAGTATTTTGTTCATAGGTCTTTGTAGTAAAAGGATTTCAGGAAGAAGCTGACACTAATTTTTGATGGAAAGCATTCTAAATACTTTATATAGGTTAGGAGTCCCCAATCCCTGGGCTCTGGCTCAGTATTGGGCCGCAGCCCATTTGGAACCAGGTTGCAACCAGTGGGCACCTGCGCATGCGTGTGAAGCTCCACTCACAAAATGGAGCTTCATGTGCGCGCACAAGCACACGCCGCTCGTGCAAATGGAGGTGTGCCTGCCTTTCACAAGGAACCATTTCCTCTCCCCCTGCCAGTTTGTAAAGCTGGAAAGGTTGGGGACCATTGATATAGGTAGTCCTGAGGTTACAATGGCAATTGGGATGGGGATTACCATTAATTAGCAATGCAGTTATAAAACGTGATGTCACATGACTGCATCGCTCAGAGATGACAATCCTGGCCATTATTACAGGAGCTCCAAGCCATGAAAACCTAGGAAATAAAGGGTGTCAGAGCCATAAATTTCTTGTTTGGTTTCTAGTAAAAACACTGCACATATATTCCATATTTTGGGAGTAGTGCTGTATTTTCATTTATTTATTTAGTGCCTTTTCTCTTAGTGACTGCCTGGACAAGTCCCTGTAGTTTTCTTGGCAAGACTTTAGAAACAATTTGCCACCGCCGCCTTCCTAGGGCTCAGAGAAAGGATGAGCCAAGATCACCTAATTGGCTTTGAAGGTAAAGTAGGACTGGAACTCCCAGTTTCCAGGTTTCCAGCCTGGTGCCTTAACTATTGGCTCTCTGATAATATGTGTTATACATAAAGTATTGATGAAGATTAATTGATAGAAATTAAATACATATTCTAGACTTAAATAACCTAGAAGCAATGTTGTATAGTTATCTGAATGATGCACAGCAATGCTAAATTAATTTGGTATACTTTTGGTACATTTGGTACATTTGTTGCCAGTTTTAATCAATATGCAATATAATTTAAGTTTTTATTTTTAAAAAAGACTTTTTGCCTCAGAGAATGACTCAGAGAGAAATATTATGCATTTAATGTCCAAAATATTAGTCTTAAAAAAACCTTTATGTTTAGTAAAATAAGTTAGATCAATCACAGACATATAAGGGCAGATTTTCAATATAGAGCAATTGTTCACAAAGAAGATCCTAAGAACATTGAAACTGCTTCTACGGGAAGTCCTTAGTTAAGACCAGCAACTTTTCAGTGACCATTTAAAGCTATCATGGGGCTGAACAAAGAGACATATAATTAGTCCTCAAAACTGCAGCCGTTGCAGCAGTCCCACAGTGATGGGATCACGATTCAGACGCTTGGCAACCAGCCTGCAATTAGAATAGTTACAGTGTCCCACGATCATCATTTGCAACCTTCCCTGCCAGCTTCCAATAAGCAAAGACAATGGGTAAGCTGGCAAGAAATTACAAATGGTGATTATATGACATTTGTGCCTAATATCCATGCGGGATTTGCCTCAGGATTGGAATTGCCAGAACAGCCATCATACGCTGGCACAGTTATGTGATACCAAGTTTTATTTTTTTACAATTGTGTTGCTCAGTGATGGAGTTCCAAATTCCAATTACTGTCATTAACAGGAAACTACCAGTATTATAACATCAAACACATACTATATTTCAGTGAAACTAGAGTCTGGATACCATTTTTATAACTTTTAACATACACATACAGACTTTTTCCCCCTAAAAACTAATTTTGTCGAAAAGTTGTTCCTCAACAGACAGGTCAGCAATATACTACTTCAGGATGTCCATATGCCAGCCAGGCCCCTTGCGCCCCACAACTTCTCATAAAGTTTACATATCAGCAGATCATTGGGATCTTTCTTGCTTTTTTTATCTGAAGGTGACCAAGAAGGTGAGAATATCTGATTCAGGTTCTCTCATTAAATATAGCAAGTTGATTGAGAAATGAAAAAAGAGTGGGACTAGCTGGCATCTATTTTGCACCTTTTCTTTTGTCATTCATTGTTCAAAATCTAACAAATAAAAATAAAAGACAGTACTGGCTAAGCTGTTGAACTGGCACTTGGGTCAAGCCCCCCCCCTTAACCTTTCCTCAGTGGAAACTCACTGTGTGACTTTAAAACTAGTTACTCTCTCTCTCAACAAACTACCTCACAATGTTGTCAGGAAAAATGGGAGATGGGAACATTATCCATGAGGGAGAAGGAAGGAAGGAAGGAAGGAAGGAAGGGAGGGAGGGAGGGAGGGAGGGAGGGAGGGAGGAATCCAATAATTAATATAAACTATAGAAATATCATTTTCTATCTAATTTAATTGATGGTAGATGACCTCAAGGGCTCAGGCCTCAACAACTAAACTACCTTCTTGCAGCTGTTGTTTCCAAATTGATACTTTTGCTGCACTGTAATTTAAACTTAGAAAGAAATATTAGAAATATTTAAGTTTTTACTTGTAGCCTCATATTTATCTTTTTTCTTAACCTTTTTACATCTAATACTCTTTTTATTACTTCATGTTACAATACGAACAGTATTCCGCTGTTATTTCATTATATTGTATTTTATGTATTTTATTTTATTTTAAGATAGAAAAATGTTGGTTAGACATCATCACCACCAGATGGATTCGTAGCTGGCTGACCGGCCGTACTCAGCATGTGGTCCTCAATGAAACCACATCTACATGGCGGGAAGTGTGTAGTGGGGTGCCCCAGGGCTCTGTTCTGGGCCCAGTGCTCTTCAACATCATCAACGATTTGGACGAGGGGATAGATGGGGAACTCATCAAATTTGCAAACGACACCTAGCTGGCAGGAATAGCCAACACACCAGAAGACAGGCTTAGGATACAGAAGGATCTGGACAGACTTGAACACTGGGCGCTATCTAACAAAAATAAATTCAATGGTGAAAAAAGTAAGGTTCTACATTTAGGCAAGAAAAACCAAATATACAGGTATAGTATAGGGGGGGTTCCTTGCTCAATAGTAGCAATTGTGAGAGGGACCTATGAGTTCTAATGGACAATCACTTAAATATGAGCCAGCAGTGTGCTGCAGCTGCCAAAAAAGCCAACACAGTGCTAGGCTGCATTAACAGATGGATAGAATCAAGATCACGTGAAGTGTTAATACCACTTTACAATGCCTTGGTAAGGCCACACTTGGAATACTGCATCCAGTTTTGGTCACCACGATGTAAAAAAGATGTTGAGACTCTAGAAAGAGTACAGAGAAGAGCAACAAAGATGATTAGGGGACTGGAGGCTAAAACATATAAGGAACGGTTGCTGGAATTGGG
>NW_015386555.1:105209-142842 GCF_001527695.2 Protobothrops mucrosquamatus | reverse complement strand
CTCCAAAGCGCCTGAAGGCAGGACAAGAAGCAACAGATGGAAACTAATCAAGGAGAGAAGCAACCTAGAACTTAGGAGAAACTTCCTGACAGTTAGAAGAATTAACCAGTGGAATAACCTGCCTCCAGAAGTGGTGAATGCTCCAATACTGGAAGATTTTAAGAAGAGACTGATCAGCCATTTGTCTGAAATGGTATAGGGTTTCCTGCCTGAGTAGAGGGTTGGACTTGATGAACTCCAAGGTCCCTTCCAACTTTTTTATTATTATTATTATTATTATTATTATTATTATTATTATTATTATTATTATTATTATTATTATTAATCAACCAGGTATCTCCTTAAAATATAAGATGTTCCGAGTAGCGCAGTTTTTTGTAACATTGCTGGAGTTATTGCAGAAAGCTGCAGTTTCTTGATGTATTTTGCAAAGTTTTTGGACATAGTTCCCAGTGCCCTGATGACAATGGGTACCACTGTTACACATTTCATCCATAATCGCGCAGTTTCGATGGCGAGGTCGCGATATTTTGTAATTTTTTCCAGTTCTTTTTCTTCGACTCTGGCATCTCCTGGTACAGTGATATCAATCAGCTGTACACTTCGGTTCTCTACAACTGTGATATCCGGCGTATTGTGTTCCAAATGGCGATCTGTCTGTATTCGAAAGTCCCACAAGATCTTCACCTCTCATTCTCAACAACATTTTCCACCCTATGTTCCCATGACTTTTCGGACACAGGCAAGTCATATTTTTTACACAATGCCCAGTGGATTAATTTAGCAACTCAGTCATGTATAGATGATGATGATGATGATTATTATTATTATTATTATTATTATTATTTATTCATTAGACATGAACCTCAGTCAACTGAACATTCAAACTGGCTGGTGCTAATGATTGACACGGGTTGCTACCAGCATCCTAGGTGTCAACCAGGTACCTCCTTAAAATATAAGATGTTCCGAGTAGCGCAGTTTTTTGTAACATTGCTGGAGTTATTTCAGGAAGCTGCCGTTTCTTGATGTATTTTGCAAAGTTTTTGGACATAGTTCCAGTGCCCCGATGACAATGGGTTCACTGTTACATGTTTCATCCATAATCGCGCAGTTTCGATGGCCAGGTTGCGATATTCCGTAATTTTTTCCAGTTCTTTTTATTCGACTCTGGCATCTTCTGGTACAGTGATATCAATCAGCTGTACGCTTCAGTTCTCTAGAACTGCGATATCTGACGTGTTGTGTTCCAAACGGCAATCTGTCTCTATTCGAAAGTCCCACAAGATCTTCACCCTCTCATTCTCAACAACTTTTTCCACCCTATGTTTCCACGACTTTTCGGACACAGGCAAGTCGGTGTTTTTACACAATCCCAGTGGATTAATTTAGCAACTCGGTCATGTCTAGCTTTGTAATCAGTTTGCACGATTTTGCTGCACTCACAGATTAGATGTGAAACAGTTTCAACTCTGTCATTGCAAAGTCGGCAATTTGGACTGTCAGTGGATTTTTGTATCTTCGCTTTCATGGCATTAGTCTGTAGTGCTTGTTCTTGAGCAGCCAGTATTAAGCCTTCTGTTTCTTTCTTGATGGTTCCCATCTTAAGCCATGCCCATGTCAAGTTGTTATCACATTTTCCTTCAATGTTTTTCAAATGCTGTCCATGTAAAGCTTTGGTGTTCCATCTATTTAATCTGTCATTCAGCCGTTTTTAAATAGTAGTAATAGTAATAGTAATAGTAATTATTATTATTATTATTACTATTACTATTACTATTATTATTATTATTATTATTATTATTATTATTATTATTATATTGTTGGTGTTGTTGTATGTTTTATATGTTATGACCTGTAATTACAATTAAACTTACTTATTGTACTAATTAGTTTTAGAAGGTTCCTGGTTGCTTTGGAATAACACTGTCAAGTCGAGAATTTAATAATCAATAAAGGAAAGGACAAATATGTTTAATATCAAAACCTAAATGATACAGAGGTTAAATTGTAATCAAATATACTCTTACACCATTATCTATGCACATTGCTTTCTGCTTTATGATGATGGTAATTCAGCATCATAGCTGCAAAACCTGCTGGAAACATTGTAGAAAGTAAATTTTACATATAATAAGGGTAGACAGTTATCTCTTATCTTACATTTAGAAAAGTTGTACATTAATCCCAAATATTCTATGAATCAAATATTAAGATTTTTCAATCCACAGATGGTAGCATTTTATATTTAAACTGAAATTGGCACTGCTGAATGTATTCATTGTTTTAGCTGATTAAGTTTAATTCTATTTATATTTTTTGTATTACGCAGTAAGAACCATGGATTATGAACTATAAAATGCACTTAGAAGATTTGTACAGACTGCTCAATGGATTTTCTAAATGTGCTTTGGCTTTGATACTTACAATTTTTTAACATAAAAAAGTCAAGGTGTTTTGAAGAAAGATGCACTTACCAATACACACATCTATCTTGCCTTTGATTGCAGCTTCATGAAGAGGGGTATAGTTCCAGTTGTCTCTGGCATTTGGTTCTGCTCCTTGACACAGCAAGAGGCTAACTACCTCAGCGTGACCAAAGGAACAGGCATTGTGAAGAGGTATCAGTCCACCATCATCACGAGCATGGACATTAGCTCCTGTCTGTAACAAGTGTTCCACAACGTCCTTTCTTCCAAAACCTAGTGAAAAGAAGTTGAATTAATGCAATATGGCATGCATAAATATTATCACTGTATATGGCATGCAGGAGTGTAACTGTCTAAAATAAAATTTTACCGCATGTATAATTACTCTGCTGCTAATACGCTGCAAATAGTATAGCTCTATTTTGCTGAATTATGCATCCTGAGGTCCAGCTAGATATTATATGTGTACTATGTACAACAGATAAATCATTTATACTTTTTAGAAAATATTTTCATCAGCTGCATAAAATATTTATAATTAAAACATAGTATTCCTTATAATTTCAAAAAAAATAATCCACTTCCTTGGATTTGGACAGTTTCTTTCAAGCTCCCTGAATGATCAGAAAAAAACTTCTATGGGGTAGTAGGAAGGGAATAATGCACTTCCATCTCACTCTCCATTTTCAAGGAAAGAGTGCAAAACTTTTACTGCCAAATTCTTTGAGCAGAATATATATATATTTATTTTAGTTAAATTTCAGCTCTTTGGCTGTCGCTGTTAATTGCTATGAATACTTTATTAGTAGGAAGACAAGTATAAACTGAAATTAAAAAAATGTTTGTGTACATTTAAGTGTCCCATCAGAGACCATTTTTACTGAAATATTAAAGCAACTTTGAAAAAAGTTGTCACAGCGGACATTGTTGACAGAAGTAGCTTGAGACTATGGCAAGTAGCAAAATGAATTATTTGGAAAAACTGGGAAAATAAGTATATATACCTTATACTGATTCAGAAACAAATAAAAGTGTACCATCAAGTAGACATATAAAAATGAACAGAAATTTGGAATTGGAGTAAAAAAAATTTTTTTATTTCTTTTGAATAGTGAAAGTTACATTTTCTGTGCTTCATGAATGTTTGGGTTTTCTACTAATAGCTTATGTAAATTAAAATAATTTAAAAAAAAGATTGTTTCCTTGACCAATTTCCGGTTTATTTTATTCCTTCAGCTGCTTATTCCTACATCTCTGTGGATTAAAGGTTCTGATATCATGGGTTAGAATTACAGTGTAATCCTAAAACAAACTGCGTTTCACACTATTTCACACATCGAAGTCAAAAACACCACTTCACTGCTTGGTATTATGAATCCAACCTAAGTCACGTCACTCCTGAAACTAATATTATTTATTCCTCTAAAGCAGGCATGTCAAACTCGCAATGTCACGTGATGTCGCACTATGTATCATGACGTTTTCCCCATTGCCGGCAATGGGGTGGGCGTGGTTTTGGCGTGATGCATCCGGCCCATGGGCCGGCAGTTTGACATGCCTGCTCTAAAGTAATTTTTAATAAAATAGCACCCCTGACTAGTTTCAGAAAACAATTTGCACATCAATGCCCTATTACTGAACCTATAACTATTTTCCACAGATTGGGTGGAATTTCATATAGATTATTGCAGGTGAGACCTAATCTATATTACATACAAACTGAGAGCATCATTTCCAATGTATTTATTATGTGTTTATGCCTTCCAAGTCAGTTTTTGACTCCTAATGACTGCCTGGACAAGTAAGTACCTGCAATTTTCTCAGAAAGATGTTTTGGAAGTGGTCTGCCATTGCTTCCTTCCTAGGGTTGGAGGAAAGTGATTTTCCCAAGAACACCCAGCTGGCTTTGTGCTTAAAGCAGGACTAGAATTAAATCTCCCAATTTTTATCCTGATGCATTAATCACTACATCAAACTTTTTCTTTTAATGTATCTATGCACACCTACATATTCAGGATAACATATCTATTGATGGGCAAATTACACTACATTACTGGAATAAATACTAGAAACTCCACAAAATTTTTCTGTTACTTTAAAATGCTGACAATCAGAAATATTTAGGATAACAGGAAGGAAGGGAGATGATAGGAATAATTTTAAATATCTGTACCTCATTTTATCTTATGGATCTCAGGAAAGTGCAATTTTAAAAAAAGTGGAGTTTTACCAGTAAAGGGAGAACAGCTGGTTTTGGATCGTCTGCTTTCAAACTTAAAACATCTGTTTTTCATATTTTTGGTCCATACAGAGAAAGAAATGGGCGGGTTTTTTCAGCTATGTACCAAATGTGGTTATGGAAATAACTCTATATTTGTTTCATACTGACCAACATGCCTTCCCAAGAGAATACTGGAAATAGCAGTTTTGGGGGAAAAGTCTATTAAACTATTTGGGGGAAAAGCATGTGATTTATCCTTTAAATCCCTCTTATGGAAACTTTAAAACATTTGCTGTAATTATAAACAGTGCTTCTGAAAGGAGAAAGCCATTATTTCTGTGCATCATTGTTCCTCGCATTTTAAATAACAAAACTAAAAATGCCAGTTATGTAATCATCCAGTCTCTGAGCTTGCTCTTCAAATCAACCATTCAATTCCATAAATAATTGTTTAAGTAAAATTATTCCAAGAATCACACTTTCAAATTCTTTATGCTTTCCCACTATTTTTGCCATTTTTTTCTTGGAATATGAAATTGCAAACAAATTTATTTCTCTGTTACTTCATACCACAGAGACCACTCAACGGGATATTTTTATATGCAATTGATTTTAGCAAGTCTAATTCACGAAACTCTATCCCACACAGCCTTTATTGAGATACCTTATAAAAATTTCTGTCAATGCATCTTCTGCTTAATTATACGTTCACATTACTGTACATGTTATGAAAGCCATAGGCTGAAAAACACAATGTAAAGAGTGAGCCTTAGAAACAACTATCACTAAACTGGGATTAAGATCCTAAGATGCTCAACATCCTTTATTCTTTAAATGAATGCAGTAGTAAGGGATACAGGACTGTTCACCTCTCCAGGAATGATTCCAAGTTAAATAGAGAATCCTTTTCCAAGAACTCCTTATTGTCATCATTAGGAACTATAAATTTCCTCACCAAGTGATCCTATACAGAAATGAGCATTCTCTAGGCAGCATTTCTGGGCCAAACTCTCATACTTTTCTTGGTTCATTCGCCATATTAACACAATGGCTGGATTCACATCGTGGACTAAGCCAAAAATCTAACCAATTAACCATGTTATGGTTTAATACAATGTGCAACCCTACTTTGCTCTCACAGCATAATCTTTCCCACTGTGTTGCTAAGAAAGAAACGACAGGCACTGCAGTTGCTCCTTCAAGGAACAGATACATTCTTTTACTGATTTATCCCTGATTTATCTGTTCTCTTTCCTGAGCCCCCAGAAAGACTGAAAAGGCAAGCCGAAGAAGGCAGGCACAACCTCCTGACATGAACTCAACCACATTCTTCACTGGACAGTACAAGAGGCAGTCTGAGCAGGGCAAGCCCTCCTTCATCCTGCAGCTCAGACAGAGCAGAGGATGTCCCTACACAGGGAACCTAGTAATTCTGCTGCCTTGTGTGCAAGGGTCTTCCTTGCTCCATGCAGGAGATGGAAAGCCTGAAGCCCTTTCTGGATCGGGACGCCCTACGCACAGTCACTCAAGCCCTCGTTGTTTCCCGCCTGGACTATTGCAATGCTCTCTACATGGGGCTCCCCTTGAGGTCCACCCGGAGGCTCCAGCTAGTTCAGAATGCGGCTGCGCGGGGGATTTTGGGGGCCTCTAGATGCTCCCATGTAACACCTCTCCTGCGCGAGCTGCACTGGCTGCCGGTGGCCTTCCGGGTGCGCTTCAAGGTGTTAGTAACAACTTTTAAAGCGCTCCATGGCAATGGACCTAGGTATTTGCAAGACCGCCTCCTACCANGTGCCATCGGCCAGACAATGCCGGCTGGCGACCCCCAGGGGGAGAGCCTTCTCTGTGGCAGCTCCTGCCCTCTGGAATGACCTACCCCCCGACCTACGTACAGTTGCGGACCTGCGCCTTTTTCGCCGAGCCCTGAAGGCCCATCTATTCCGTGCGGCCGGCCTGGCGTAGTTTGGATTGTGTTTCAGTGGGGGGTTTTTTACGGGTGTGTTTTTAGAACAGGCCCGTTATTTAATTCGATTTTAAAACAAACTATTTATTACCGTGGTTTTTAGTATCGCCTGTTCACCGCCCTGAGTCCCGCAAGGGAGATAGGGCGGTATATAAATTTAATAAATAAATAAATAAAATAAATAAATTACTACCACCCCCTTTCTTGTGTCAAGTGGGAGTCGGGGCCATTCGCCCCAGAGGACTTGCACCTGCGAGTAACTATTTCTTCACCTCAGCGGAAGGGTCAGCGGTGGCAAAGTATCGCACCAAACGGCGGGCCTGGTACTACCTTTTGAGCTCCCCCTGGACTCTCTCACCTGCCGCGAAGTGCAAAGGGGTGGATTTCCGCCCGGCCATGTCTTTGGCGTTGACGTTGGTAGCATCCACCAGGCGCCTGACCCGGGTTACGTCCCCATTGCGGCAGGCCTCGAGCAGCTCCCGAAAAGCGCCGCTGCCCACCGACGGAGGGAGCGGCTGCGACGGCGGAGGGGGTGGGTCGGGGCTGTCAGGAGCAGCCGGGCTGGAGGCAGCAGAGGAAGACGAGGACGACGAAGACCCGGAGCTGCTACTGCTGCTGGCGGCGCTGCTAGCCCCGGAGCCTGGCGGCGGCGGAGGCCCGGAGCTTTCGCCGGCGCTCTCTGGGGAAAAAGGCCTCTCCGTTACCGCCGGCCCTTCCCGGCCGCCGCTGGCAGGAGCCTCGCCCTCGAGTCCGGCCAGAGTGGGCCGCTGCTGAGGGGAAGCTCCGGTGGGAGAAAGGCTGGGGCTGCGAGGCGGAGAGACGGGCGTCTGGACGGAGTGATGACTTGGAGGGTGAGGGGGGTGATGATGATGCGGCTGCGAGCGACGCGACGACGATGCCGCCGCCATTTCCCCGCTCGAAGAGCGCTCGGGTCCTGTCACTGCGGCAACGGGGAGGGATTGCCCGCCCTCGCATCCGGCTTCGTGGAGCCAATCATGGGACGGCGGGGAGGGAAGTGACGTAAAGGCAGTGAGATGAGGGAAGACGAGCGGAACTCCTTCCCTAGACCGTCGGGTGTTTGTTTGCTGCAGGGGTAGTCAACCTTGGCTCTTTTATGACTCGTGGACTTCAACTCCCAGAATTCCTGAGCCAGCTTAGCTGGCTCAGGAATTCTGGGAGTTGAAGTCCACGAGTCATAAAAGAGTCAAGGTTGACTACCCCTGGTTTGCTGGATGAGGAGTTGGGCATGAGCGAACTCTTGTATTGGGCAGCGTTCCTGGTTTTTTTCATGGCGTCCTCCATGTAGTTTTGAAGAGAATAGTTTGCCGTTGCTTTCTTCAGGGTTTTTCTTTCCCTAGTCATAGTTCTAATGTGTAGAACCAGATCTTACAATGGTGTTTGTTTTGTAACCCCTTTTGAATTTTCAATATTTCTGCATAAATATGACTGAAAACGTGATCTGTTCTCCGCCCAAGTCCTAAAACTAGATTTAGAAAAAAAAACCAGTTGAACAAAGGAGTTCAAAACACTACACTTGTTTATTGGTTCATTGAGGAAAATAATCCCAAACTACAAAAAATTGTGGATTTTGAGGCCAGGCAAGAAGGTTTATTGTATCTCAAAAGTGTCATGGCAATTAGATTTAGCATCTTCAGTGCTACAGGCACGGTTTGACAGTGTTTTATTATTTAATAAATTCATTTAAAATATGTTTAAAGAATCCATTCTCATGTCTAAAGAAAAAGCGTTTGCCTTTACTAAAACCTCGAAGTCTGCTTATATAATTGCTACAGTGAAATGTTACATCTCAAACTATGAGGCATTCACAATTGGTTCAGTATTTGGGCAGATAGTACCTTAGTCTTAAGAGGACTCAAAAGAGACTAGGGAAGAAAACTGTCTGAAATATTTTTTGTCTAGAAAAACGCCTTAAAATATCTTACAGACTGCGTGCCTTATTAAGAAATAAATGGTGTTTAGTTGTAGTTACTCCTAAGTAAATGAGAGAGACCTTGTCACGATTGTAAATTACTGAAATAACCACAAGGTGGCAAACTTGCTGCATTTTTGAAATAAGATTATTCACCTGTATTCTTAAGTCTTTTCTGCTATTAAATATCACTGTAGGATTTAGAAACATATTAAAAAAATCCTGCAGAATTAGAACAAAGGCCTATTTAATCCAACATACGGTGTCCTTCCCTGACTAACCAAATAAATTAAGGAACTTCACAAATAAGGGCAAGAGGATGATACCTCTTTTTCTACTGTGGCAGCCTTAAAACTGTTTTTCTGGTATGCTTCTTGTTATTCTGGTTCCTAATGATTTCATTTACACATCCATGCAGTTTTCTTGGCAACAGTACCCAAGTAATTTATCATTGCCTCCTAAGATTCTTTTCAATTTCTCAGTCCATCCAAGGTGTTATCAGTGACAGAGTTGCTAAACTGTTTCTCTTAAAATCAGTTTTCCAAACCAACTTTCTCAATCTATTTGACAATTTGCATATCTGCAACCCCTCCATTTTTCAAATCACATCAGTCATATAAACTGAACTGATCTGGTTCTTTGAAGCCAACATTTGGATTAAATCAACACAATTTTCTAAATTGAATTAATTCAAATTGGATCAGATATGTTTCACATCAGTTTAATAAATAATCATCAAAACTACGGTAGTAGAGGCCAATAGCTAAATCCTCTACAAATTTGTCTAGTTTCCCTGTAAAAATATGTAACTCGGGGTCCATCACCATGGTTGTCCAGAAGAGGGCAGTTACAGAAAGTACATGGAAATAACTTTTTAAAAAGAACTTATCTTTAAGGCATTCTAACAGTTGAAATGCAGGACAAAAACACACAATTTCTTTTTCTCTACTTTTGTTTATAAGAAATATTTGTTCCTGAACTTTGGTTTTTTAACTCCTAATTCATTTCTTTTTAAATCTGTATTTGTGAGAAGGGATTATTGTCTCTGAAAAAAAATAATTTAGGAATTAAAGGTGTAGTTATTGCTGGAATCAAGCAGCAGTGTGCCTATCTGCTAATCAGTCTTCTAGTAATTAGAATTACATTAACCAGTCTTCTAGTAATTAGAATTACAGTAATTGTAGACTATGCTTCCCAGACCTAACATAAGTAGAAATTTTTGAAAAACTTAGAACAAAATAAAATTACTTTTGAATTTATCTTGACTCCTAAGAATTATATAGACCAGTGGTTCTCAACCTGTGGGTCGGGACCCCATTTGGGGTTGATCGACCATTTCATGGGGGTCGCCAAGCAAGGCTGTCCGCCATTTTTTTTGTCCGCCATTTTTTCCCCCTTTTCTGGCGGGTGCCTTACCTCCCTTGGGCTGGGCCAGCTGGTGGTCGGCCTGCTCCGTCTCTGCCGCTTGGCAGCTACGCCTCGGCCGGCGCAGGGGGCAGAACCACGCATGCGCGGCGCTCCCGGGCAGGGAAAGTCCTCGGCTTAGGACCGGTTGGGTAGTCCTCAACTTACGACCGGTTTAGTCCTCGACTTACGACCGGTTTAGTCCTCGACTTACGACCGGTTGGGGTCGCGGCATTAAAAAGGTTGAGAACCACTGATATAGACCCATCCATGTTGGATTTTGATCTTTGTTTTTTTTGGCAAATCTTTGGATCAGGGTTTTCAAAGAAACTCTTTGTCTACTTCCCAATAGAAGATGTAACATCCGTCCCAGATACTTTAATTGAAGGTGCAATTAATTGTAAGGTGTATGCCAATCCTATACAACCAGTATGTAGACAACTCCCTGATGTTTCCAGTCCTGCTGACCTCCAGATGCTAAAACCAAGCAGCCAATCAGTTCTCCTTTCAGCTGGCCAACAGATGAGCTTGCATTCTGCTGCTCACAGATATACATGCACTAATAAACGGTTAATATGCTCCATCCATGTTTTCAGTACATTTATGTTGTATATATTTCATAATTTTGCAAGAGCAAAATCAAACAACAATGACAAGAAGCCCATCCTGCTATAAAAGGACCATTCTTACTGATACGATTTTTAAAAACCCTGCAAACTGTAATGATGAAAAGATAGCAAGGGCATATTTCACAAAACCTGAAGAGGGAGGAAGAGAATTCTGAGGATGGAGATGTGGAGAACAAAATTAAGCACTATGCTTAATACTGGGGAAAATCAAGCTAGGCAAGTTTTTTATAGGCAGAGGCATTCACAGCTAGTCATGAACTTGCCAAAATTACAAACATGTCACGATGTTATGATGCAAGCTCTGCTCCTAATGTATTCACATACTGTAAGTTGTTACAACACAAGGCCAAAGTTTGCATCATGAACTATGTTATTATTTTGCAGCATTCCCCTCCCCACCACAATTCCACTTATTTATAAAGACAGTGAAAATAAGTACCCCTTGAATAAAAGGATTTAAATCTTGTTCACTAATAAGGGTGCTTATATAGCTTCTCTAGCTTAGATTAAAATAGATCTTAAGCAAGAGTTTACTTGTGTCTCAGTAGCTGGGAACTACAGTGTGGCAAAGGAAAAATCAGTAAAGGAAACACTTCAAAGTGTTATTGAAGGGAGAAAAAGTATTCTAGTTTGCTCTACCATGCTTTCAAATAAACAAGAAAAAACAAGACAAAAATAAGTTCAGGGTGGTAATTATAGGAAGGTTCATAGTTAACTGGGAACAGGGCAGAGTGTGCATTTGACAAAGCAAATGGCTGTTTAATTTCTGGAACACACTGTTCAGATTCCAAATATATTTGTTAGATTTACGTTCTGCCTTTTCTTCAAGAGGTCACAGAACATATGTTCTTCTGATACTGCTGCACTTCAACAATCAATTTCTCCCAACCCCATTTGTAACTGATCTGTTGTAGAACTACAGTTTCCACACTCTGTTGTTTCAAAGCTATAATACTATCAGTTATATTCGGGGAACAATGATAGGAGAATATATACTTTCCTTGCATAAGCTGTGGATATCAAACCAGGAAGATTGCTATTGTGAAACTGAGTAAGAAATAAAAAAAACACTGGCTAGTGAAAGTTTTCAGGAAAAATCAGATTGTGAAATTCATTAGAAAATGGATGGAATACCAAGGAAATGAGAAAAAAAATACCTGTGATTATTATATTCCATAAGGGTGAATGGACAGGAAGAGATTGATTTTTCACTGATTTCTTTAAAAAAAAATCAAACAGATGAAGAGGAACAAAAGAATCATAAATTACACCTTTGTACATTAATTGATTGAAATTTAAATTAAAAAATCTTCACTCAAAAAGAGCCTGCAGCATTTATGCTAATAGACTTTCTAGCATTTCCTGCTCTGTTTAGTGGTTCCTCTTCTTGGTCATGTTCTAAAACAGGTCAAGTGCCTACATTTGTATTTTGGAGAGTTACCTCAACTCACTGGTATAGATCCTTACCAGGAAAAGAACAAAGTTATGATAGCAATATGAAAAAACCTACAGATATTAATCATTGAAACTATACAGTACTTAGTCTATAGCAATATTTGCACTGTACCTCCTCTGCGTTATGTTGCACTTTTTGAAATTTGTTTCAATTTACCTCCACTGACTACTCATAAGCAATGAGCTCTTTTTGAACCCTATCTCACACTCTCCATTAAAATGTAAAGGAAGGTACTAAACCTATAGCAGTGATGGCAAACCTTTTAGAGACCGAGTGCCCAAAAACCGGCCCGCCCCCACTCCTCCCGCCCGCTCCCGCCCTGCTCCCTCACCCGCCCACCCTCAAGGCCATCCACAGCACGCCACAGATCGCCCAGGCGGCCCTGCAGCGCCATGGTGGCCACACCCTCCACCCGCACCCCGCAGCAGCATCTGCTGCCCAGCTGCCATGTGCTTGGCTGTGCAGCTCTGCACGGGCCGCATCCGGGGATGATTCTTCTCCGGGAGGGCTGCTGGTGAGGAGGGGCTATGGGGGGAGGCGGGGCTGGGGCAACAGCATGCGTGCCCACAGAGAAGGCTCCAAGTGCCGCCTCTGGCACTAGTGCCATAGGTTCGTCACCACTGACCTATAGAATAAGAAATATTTTATTAAAGCAGTGATCTTCCCAAATATGTTCTAATTTATTTCCCTGAATCACACAAGGCAGCTGTTCTTTACTCTCCTGATTTAGGATTTTCCATATGATGATGCATTCCCACTGCTGGAGTGATTTCTCACCCACCCATCCCTCTGAATCCAGAATTTCATGGGAAGGTGGCTTGACCTGTTCTTGTGCCCATGCTATTTTTTCCTTGCTAGATAAAATACTCGCTGAATATCATTTCAGTTCACTGAATATCACTCCAGAAATTGCAAGGTATCAATGGCTTGTGTTATCTGTACTCCCAATGGCAGGTGTGTTTGTCTTCTTCAACCTCTTCAACCTAGTACATCCGAGTAATAGTAATTCATAATAATTTACTAGAAAATGCAGACTATACTGATACGCTGGCAATAGAAATTGCATGAGTATGAAAAGCAGTAAACGTTTACTGCATAATGTGTAGGAAGATTTTGAAAGTTTTCCTAAATTTGTTTTTATTCTTAATCTATCTCCTGTGGTACAGTTTTCTGGAAGTTGCCTCCAAATTATTTAGTCTAAGAAATGATGTGAATTCAGTCTGAAGAAGGAACACAACACTGAGGAGAAGAACCATGTTTATTACAACAACTGTTGTTCAGAATTCCCTTTCTCACAAAGCAGGCACTTTACTGCAATATAAATAAATGTTGGGCTTTCTCTTTCTTGTAAAGAACTGCTGCCGAGCTGTACTGTGAGCTGGCAAGGAGACTTCTATTCTTTGGTTTAGATGGGATTTCAGGAGGCTTTATCCGGGGTCAGGGAGAGAGTCAGTTTGGGTTTATTAGCATTAGACAAAGAGATAAACTGGATTTGACTCTAGTCATGTCAAAGAACAGGAAGGAAAAGGGTGAAATCTCCATTTTCTTTGCTAGGTTTGCTTTCTTCACTACCGAAAACACTAGATCCATGTTCACAAGTACATATATTTGTGTCTCTGTAGCAATATACAGTACCTGTTCACTTTGAAGGACTTGGGATAATACACAAACATGCAAACTATAAAGGATAAAGCTATCAGTGAACTATCTACCAAAAGATGGTTGAACAATGTTGTTTTTAAACCCTTATTTAAAAAATGAGAAATATAAGAAGACTTGGACCTCAGCAAGCAAAGTTCTCCATAACACGGGGAATCACATTTTTTCAAGCCATGAAGATAGGAATTGTCAACAGTACCTATCAGGATGCACATATCAGCCAAGCTGGAACTGGGTGGAACAGATGATAAATATCAGGCGCAAAGACAGGTGATAACCAACACCTTGAATAAACCCAGAAGATAAGGCAATCAAAGAAGTGTATGTCATTTGAATGCTTCAGTCAGAGGCTGAAGAGGCAGACTTCAGACTGAACAGCCAGCCGGCAATAAGACAGTTATAGCAATTTCAACAGGCAATGGATATGAGACAAAACTCCATTCTGATAATGAGGGGCCAAATTCTGGCAGGGTGCTTAATCCAAGCAGAGGTCACAGCTACCAAGAGTTCAGCAATGGCAATCAGCATGTCTTTGTAACGTCACTGGTCCTTACTTGAACTTGAGATACCATAGCAATCTAATCAGATAACCCAAGCGGAGGCTTCTTAGACAGCTCTTTATTTGATCAAATAAGATGGCTGGGTGGCAGACAATCTGGGACACTGGCAGGGTTACGTCCAGAAGTGCCACATTAGTTAGTAGCATTGCTTTATAAACTTTGTTAACCAATGAAAATCAGACAACAGAGCCATTACATCATAACGAAGACATCAATCAATCCTGTACACTCCCTTATTCCCTCCTTCAGTACATCCCATCCATGTACGTTTCTCATGCTTGCATGAAATTTGTCCCTGACGCAAACGCTGATTACAAAAGCGAGATAGCAATAGTTAGGCTAAACAATTTCTTTTTGTTCCAGTTACAGAACCCTTCATCTTCTTCAGAGGAGAGAACAGCTACAGCCCTAATCAATCCAGGTCACAATCCTTGGCCTATATAAGTGCAATCTCCAGCCCCAACTCTCCAACTCCAGATGGTTGCCACTGTCACTCTTGTTCCTGGCTTTGCATTCAGACTCAAGACTTGATACTTGGACCAGCTCGTGGAATTCAAATCTTGGATCCTTAACAAACAACTGTTATGGCTCTTACTTTATCCTGCTAGCAACTTGCTTCAATTCATGATATAAAAGCCACATTGTCAAGCTTTTCAATTTGCCAAGTCTCAGGTACTCTCTGGCTAATTGGTACCTAATTTCAAATTATTACCAGTAAGATGATGATGATGATGATGATGATGATGATGACGACGACGACAATAATAATAATAATAATAATAATAATAATAATAATAATAATAATAATAATAATAATAATAATAATAATAAAGTTGGAAGAGATCTTGGAGGTCATTTAGTCCAACCCCCTGCTCAGGCAGGAAACCCGATACCATTTCGGACAAATGGCTGTCCAATCTCTTCTTAAAAACTTCCAGTGTTGGGGCATTCACCGCTTCTGGAGGCAGGTTGTTCCACTGGTTAATTTTCTGTCAGGAAGTTCCTCCTTAGTTCTATGTTGTTTCTCTCCTTGATCAGTTTCCATTTGTTGCTTCTTGTCCTGCCTTCAGGTGCTTTGGAGAATAGCTTGACTCCCTCTTCTTTGTGGCAGCCCCTGAGATATTGGAACACTGCTATCATGTCCCCTCTCGTCCTTCTCTTCGTTAAACTAGACATACCCAATTCCAGCAACCATTCCTTATATGTTTTAGCCTCCAGTCCCCTAATCACCTTTGTTCCTCTTTTCTGTACTCTTTCTAGAGTCTCAACATCTTTTTTACATTGTGGTGACCAAAACTGGATGCAGTTTGTGACATGGCAATAAAGTTTTTCAGATATTCTTTGCTTGGCTTTCTATTTGGCATTGGATGGCACAAGAGAAAAATAGGGGTAACAGTACTAAACTTACTCCTCTCTCATAATCGCCAAAGTGTTGCAATTGTGATTGCAGCTTCTAAGACATTTTCAGCAGTGACCTCAAATCAAGTGTGTTAATCTAAGTACGAGAATCTTTTTTGATAGTGGTAGTGGTTATTTTGAGTCATTGTTGATTCCTTGCAACTGCTCGGTCAAGTTCCTGTGGTTTTCTTAGCAAGATTTTGCAAAGTGGTTTGCTATTGCTTTCTTCCTAGAGTTGAGAAAGAGGGCCTGGCCCAAAGTCATGCAGCTGAGTTTGTGTCTAAGGCGGGACTAGAACTCACTGCCTTACAATTTCTAGTCTGATGCCTTAATCACTATACGAAACTGGCTCTCATGAAATTCTATGTAGAGAGATCAAATATAGGAACCGGAACATGCTAACAATTTATTTTCTTTCTGTGAAGATGGGACAAAATGCTGGTTCAGGTTTGGACTCAAAAGAATCTGATGAGTAGCGAGGCAAATCAGCTATTTACCATCTTGAATGATAGGAAGCAAATTCTAAATGATTGACAGATTTCTATATTCAATTATTGATCCAAAAAAAAACACTGAGTCATGATACTTGTTTGTTTGGATTATATGGCTACTGATCTTGCCAACTTTGGGTACTAACAGTTTTAAAATAGACATGACTATGTTCACACCCACACAGATCTGCAAATAGTCAAAGGCATCTAAACTAATCTTAGGTGCATTTTTAACCTAGACTGAGAAAGACTATCGCCCAGATTCCAGAAGTGGGGACTGGAAGTACACTAGCTGGTTGCAGTGGGCATCATATTACATATTAACCAACTCCAGTTTATGAGAGTATCTCACAGGAGCTACTTCTTGTGAGGCGTTTGCTTAGGGTGTAGCACAATGAGGCCCATGGGGTAGTATTACTCTAAAATAAATATTGACTTGAAAATCTGAGACATTCCTTAAGGTCTGGGCAGTTAGAGAAAACCCTTCCATTCATTTACACTACTTGTCAGAATCCCTCTTGCATTTATAAACAATGGTATAGCTTTGTCTGGATCTGCCTTTCTCCACTCTGTTCAATTTTTTTTTCATTCTCTATTTTCAATTTGTTCTCAATTTTTTTTATTGCACAAGTATAATGCTTCCTTGCTAGGCAAAAAAATTATGGAAAATGATAATTTCAGTTCTGTTAAGACCTATTCATTAAAAGCTTTATAGAGTTTATTATTGACCAAATTTCATATTGGCTAATCCTGAGTTGGACATTTTTATCCTCTTCTGAGACTTTCTCTCTTGCCTTGCCTTGCCATGTGAGAGAGAGAGAGAGAGAGAGAGAGAGAGAGAGAGAGAGAGAGAGAGAGAGATGACTCTGTCATCTATTCAGCCAGATCAATGAAAAAGACCTCTTCAGTGAAGATTATATGCCAAAATCTACTATGATGATCCAGTGTGGATTGGTAGATAGATGTTTTTTGATTTCCCAGTCTACCGCTGAGAGAGAGAGAAAGAGTAACTCTCCCCAAATCACCCAGCCATCTTCTATACATAAACAATTACATAACATATGGTTATATATAATCTGCTAGGATTATGCTAGGATAAAACATTACAGCATAGTCCACATTTAGCCAGTTCAGTGGGACTCCTGCCCAGGCTGTAATTATTCATTAGAGCAGAAAGAGTTTACCCATTGGTTAAGTCTGAAAAGTCCCATTCGGGTTTTTTTTTCTCCTGAACCAGAGACCCATTAGCTGCAAAGCAAACCCTTATCTCTCCAGCTTGGCTTTCCAATTCCTGCACCCTAGTGTGGGCAGAGATACATAAATTTCCTTCTCACCCCTGTGAGTGGTATGTGTCTTCCTTAATCTCAGGTCCTCTAATCTAGCAAAGGCCTGGGAGTTAGTGGGTTCAGCACAGGATCTTAGCTGTTCCCAGCACTGCACTCTTCTGGACAGAGAGCTCTGATGTCGCTCTTGGGATCTGTTGGAGCCACTCCCCCGGCTTAGGAGTCACAGCCCCAAGTGTTCCTACCACTGCTGGGACCACTTTGGCCTTGGCTTTCCACATCCTCTCTAGTTCCTCCTGCAGGCCCTGATACCCAAAATTATCAGACTAGACAGGAATGATGCTAGCCAAACTATCTTAATGAGGCAGATTTTGATACTAGGCTGCCTTTGAATCTACCAGTCCAGGTTTTGCTCTGATTCAGCAGATACACAGTTTGGATTTCCCTAAGTTTACTAGCCTGTGAAATTGAAGCCATTCCTGGTTGAACATGGTATAGGTAGTCCTCGACTTAAAACCATTCATTTGGTGACCTTTACATTTACAATGACAGTGAAAAAACTGACCTATGACCTTTTTGTTTACACTTATGACCGTTGCAGCCTCCCCATGGTCACGTGATCAAAATTCGGACAGTTGGCAACTGGTTCATATTGATGATGGTTGCAGTGTTCCAGGATCATGTGATCCCCTTTTGTGACCTTCTGACAAGCCAGATTCACTTAATGACCACATTACTAACTTAACAATTGTGGGGATTCACTTAACCTATGGCAAGAAAGATCATAAAATGAGGCAAAACTCACTTAACAACTGTCTCACTTTTGGGCTCAGTTTTAGTTGTACATTGAGGACTACCTGTACCCAGGGCTTTTTTTGTCATAGAACGCCCAGAACAGAGTTCCGGCACCTTTTTTGGATAGAACCTTGTAGGGTAGGCAAGGCGGGTTGTATGACTTGTGAGAGTTCTGGCACCTTTTTTTTTTTTTTTTAACAAAAAAAGCACTGCCCGTTCCTATATATTGATTTTCCTACAATTATCTCTAGGGGAAAAATCTTTACAAGCCACACAAAGTGCCCTGAATATGCAATAGAAAAATTAATAAAGAAAAGGAAAATGTACTTTCTTCTGAGTTGCGCTCAGCTGCCCAGGAAAGGCAATACTGTACAGGAGAAAAGAACCTGCAAGAGGAAGGGAGGCTTAGAAGGGATGGTCCCAGGTGTTCTGTAAATAAATTTCTGCTGTGAATGGGCAGGAGTCCTCCCGCAGCAACTATTGTGCATAAACCCCCCACTATATTCTTACAAGTTGGTTTCTACTTCTCAAACTGGGAGATAATTGCTCTATGTATTTGCTTGGGGACTTCACATTATATTCATTCAGGTATGTAAAGAGTTCTTACCTAAGGTGACCAACCGTCCTCCTTTAGGGAGGACAGTGCTCCTTTTGTGAGTTCTGTCCTCCCTCAAAAAGTGTCCTCCTACATGTCCTCCTTTTCGATATTTGAAGACTAATCTGCAGGGCTTTTTTTTCTCATAGAACGCTCAGAATGGCGTTCTGGCAACTTTTTTGGATGGGGTTTTTTTCAACTTTTGCATGAGCTGTGCTACTCCCCCTATTGGCTTTCAAAAGCCAATAGGAATTGCTGCTGAGTGCGCCAAAACATCCAGCCAGCAAACTTTGCACATGTAAGTTGTCTGCAGTGAAGACGAATTGGCAGGAACTTTGCACCCCCCCTCCCTACTACCCAACTACACCATCTCCTAGTTAGTCCCAAAGATACCTGGAGGAGACTGGAGCAGCGACACCACGGTAACTTTCTCTTGATCTTCAGCCCTGCTAGGGCAATAATGGCTGTGGGTGCAAGAGGCAGGGGCAGCGGGGCTGCTGCGGGCGGGGGTGTGAGGGGCGGCGGTGGCCGGCTGCCCCCTCCGTGCTGTGGGAGCTGTGGGGCCTGCTCTACATGGGGCTGTGCAGGGTGGGTGGTGGTGCTGGCAGGGTGGCTGCAGACGGGGTGTGTCGACGGCGGGCTGCCCCCCCCGGGGCTGGAGCCGGCGCAGCTGGTGCTTTGGGAGCCGCGGGGCCCACTCTACATGGCGGGGCACCAGTGCTGGTGGGGCGGCTGCTGGCAGGGGCGCAGCATGTAAGCATAATTACAATATAAAATGGTATTGTTACAAATGTTTTTTATTATGCATTTATCATATTATAGTGTATTCTGTATTATTGTTGCAATGAATAAAATGTTTCTTTTATTTACGATATTTTTTTCTTCAATTTATTTGTGTCCTCCTTTTCATTGTAAAAAAGTTGGTCACCTTATCTTACCTATCTGCAAAAATATCCATAATGAATAATTTAAAGCACACATGTATATACCATATATTTTGTGTGTGTGTGTGTGTGTGTATAAGCAAAAATAGCCCATTCTTCCTGAGCACAAAGCTTGTACAGATATAGATGTAATATTAATATCAAATAACCACAATGAGTATTTTAAAGCATATAATAGGTTATGTGTATATGTATATAGAATTATAAATATATATGTAATATATTAGCAAAAATTGCCCAATTTTCCTGAGTACAAAACTTGTGCAGGGGTTAAAAAAAGAAGCATGTTTGAACAGGCCAAGTTGGCAGAGGTATGAGGCCACTACTATTCAGTTTGGTTTTAATCCTTATGTAACAGTTTTGTATCTCAGCCAGCTTTCAGTTGTCCTCCGGGCACTAAACATGTTTAATCCAAGAAGATGGACTCTGCAAGCATACTGTTTAAATTAGAACAAAACAACCCATCCTAGCTTTTGCTTGACTGCGTGCAAAATTAGATTTGTTGATTTGGAAAATGTTTGCCTGGTGTTCAGGAGGCCACCTTCAACACCAAGAAGATGTGGAACCTCACATATCAATCAACATGTGAGGAAACATGATCTGAATTCAAAATCAGGATAGTCCGCTTGATTTTGAACCCTTGTGTCCCATTCCAAGATGCTTTGGGAATTTTTATGGGTATTGGTAAGTCAGGAGATCTGAGCTATCCCTACCATTCCAGAAGAATTTCTTGCTTGATAATAGAGCCTCCAGGGGATGAAATGGAGCAGCCCTATTTCCTTGCCAGAGTTACTGGCCATCCTGATTGGGACAGATGACAAATCCTCCCTGAGAGAGACTCACTGCAAGAAGTATTTAGTCAAAGTTGAGGAAAATTACACTTTTGTTGCAGTGAAGTTAGAATTCAGTACAAAGTTAAAGCTCAATGAATATGGTAGGTATGCTTATGTTTGTTAGAGCTCTACAGCTAATACGATCTATCTACAGTATATAATATTCAGATACACAGAGAGCTTAAAGGCTTTCCCTCATATATCCCAGCATGGTCATATAAGGCAAAGATGAAGAACCTCCAGCTCACAGGTCTAATCTAAGGGAGGCTATCCAGCCTGAAGTACCACCACCACAAGTAAGGCCACTCCCACCAGAAAGCTCTCCTTTTTCCAAATTGCTTCTTGCATTCTATACTTTCCTCAGACCTGGATGACCGAGAATCTCCATAGACATTTGCATGCTATACTTTCCTGATGGTACAAGATACAGGGCAGACGAAGGTGATAAGAGCTACTGTTAGAAGCATTCTGCTGGAAGTACTTATATACATATGGCTATGTTTTGTTTGTTTTACACTTTCTCCAATGGGAAAGACTGGATTTTCAAGCAGGTTACGGACAGAGGTGAAGACTGCTACCGACTTATACTGCATGGATTGTCAGTAGTCTGTTTTTCCCTGTATAGGCAAATTAAAAACATTAGGGATAGAGCAACTGTAGATTGCATCAACATCTTTCCATAAATCCTATCTTCTAATATTATTTAGTCTGCTAAGGCAGGTGATGGTTTTGGTCGAACTCAGGGAACCAATTCAGGTGCTCACATCATTAAAGGTAAAGAAGAAATAACTTAAATATGCCTTAGAAAGGTATGAACAACCTGTATCTGCTTGCAGTCTGAAATGACACCATCTAGGGAAATTTTGTCTTGTGATTCATGGGAATGCATAGACTGGCTCTAAAACAGAGCCTAGAAGATCATGAAATGACAGGGATGCTGATAATGATCAAAGAAACAGTCTCTAAAGAAAAGTTGCCTTTGTCATTCTCAGCTGCTATCACTGGTACCCTGATTGATTTTCCCCTAACACCTCTCTTGGTTGAACAACATAACTTTCTATGAATAGCTACAGTCAAATTCTATAAATCCAAACTAAGCTATTTACAGCAGCTAACAAATCCCACATTCAGAAGTGGTGCTGTATTTTCAGAAAGCCTGGGGAATATCCACCAGTGCTACACATTGCTACTTCTGTTATGGACACAGAGATTATAAAGAGGCCTCCTGATGTGAGATTTAGCAAATGACATTTACATCTTGCAAGAACTAATTCACCCTACTGTTTATGTATGTGTGTCTATGCACACAGATATATCCCCAAACTACTATCTTTCTATCTGTCTGTGTGTCCATCTAATCAAATCTAAGCTATCTCATATTTCTCAGTTATTGATTTATATGAATCAGTCATGCCCTCTTTGTTTGTTATTCACTGGGTGGACTGTCCACCTTAAAAATACTTTCAAACTAATTCACACAGTAGAGTTTGTCTGACCATTTTCATATCCAGGAAACCAAGTATGAACCCTATGAAAACAATAGTGCAGTAAAATCTTCTCAAGTACTTGAGTTTCAACTTCAGGATCTGGCCTTCTAAAATCTAAAGAGCAGTCAGGGTTTAATGATACGTTATATGAAGGATGTCTTAACGGAGGTCAAAAAAGTCAAGGCAGTAATCATCATAAAGTGATTTAAGCTCCATCTCTTTGTACATCCTTGCAATGTCAATGCATGTGCAAAATAGTTGAGGCGTTGATCACACGGAACTGTGTAAAACTATGCCATACTGTATTATTCTATAGGAAGTTTTACTTTCTCATTTTTTTTCCTAATGATCCTACAAATGATTCTGGAACAAGGAGAAACATTTAACCCCACCCTAAACTATTTCTTTAACCCAAACATTTGTTGTTAAGAAACAAAAATAAATCATGTGTTCCAATAATGGATTTACTAACTGACTTAATAGTTTGGCCTCCAAGAGCAGTATGGCATCTGATAGATGATAACAGAAAATATGTTTTTGGAGATTTGAGTCTACATTATGACATGCAAATTACAGAATAACAGAGTTAGGCTGTGGAGGTTTTCTAGTCCAATCTCTTGCTTAAACAGGAGACCTTATGCCATTCTAGTCAAATGGCTGTCCAATCTTTTAAAAACCTCCAGTGATGGAGCATTTACAACTTCTGGAGGCCAACTGTTCCACTGATTAATGTTCTCACTGTCAGGAAATTTCTCCTTAAATCTAGGTTGGAGCTCTCTTTGATACGTTTCTATCTGTTATCTCTTGCCCCACCCTCAGGTACTTGATAGAATAGGTTGGTTCCTTCTTCTGTGTGACAACGCTTCAAATATTAGAAGATTGCTATCATGTTATCCCTAGTCCTTCTCTTTGTTAGACTAGACATACTCATTCATCATCTGTTTTAGTCTCTAATATTCTCTGCATTCTTTCAAGAGTCTCAACATCTTTTGTATTGTGGTGACTAAATCTGGACGTGGTATTCCAAATATGATCTTACCAAAGCAGTATAAAAGTGGAACTAACACTTCACGTGACCTCGATACTATCCCTCTGTTGATGCAGCCTAAGACCCCATTGGCTTTTTTGGCAGTTGCAGCAAACTGCTGGCTCATATTTAAGTGGTTGTTCACTAGGACTCCTACATCCCTCTTATAGTTATAGCTGTTGAGCCAGATACCACCTATTCTATACCTGTGCATCTTGTCTGATCTTGCCTGATCTGTTATTCCAAGTCTGTGGATAGATATTTATCTATGTTTTTTATTTATCTATCTTTTATTTAAATAAAAGAATAAAAGGGAACTCTGAAATATGATTGCTTCTAATATGTTAATCGATTCTACAGCCATATTTCTATATACAGTCAATAATTAGCTCGGTCATTATTTTCTCTTCATAGCCCTATTTAGCTATAATGCCCCAGGAAACCATGTTTGCAGATTTTATTACATGCCTCACTTTCATGTCCCTGTCAGACTTAAGTCATTCAGGCACAACTGGGAAGGGCCAGAAGAGAAGCCAGAAGTCTGAAATGGCAGAGTGTTACTTTAGATCACAGAGCACACACTGATTACACAAGTTGGTTTTGAGCAATATTAAGTCAAACATTTCCAGGCTCTTCAATCATTTTCAATGCTATTATTAGATTAGAAAAGTCTGCATCTTGGGATTAGAAAGGCAATACTGAGATTCTATTTAAAATACTATTAGATTATAAATAAAACTTTCATATAGTACAGATATTTGCTACTTTCCTTCCAACTTTCACATCAAAACCATCTGCATAAGTTCTATCACTAAGCTACTGCTTTTTTTTTATAAATGAGGTACCAGGAAAATGATACAAAATTAGAAAAAGCTGTATGTAATAGCAGGTATTCCCCCCCCCCCCAGCTATATTTTATGAATGTAAATCAAAGAAGCAAAAACTTCTACACTTAATTTAGAACAGTCCTGCATAACTGAAGTTACACTCTTTCGAAAACTAATGCTAGAAAATGTCATTGCCGGTGGCATTAATCGTAATGATTTCCATTTTAGAAGTCTTATATAACAAGCAGTCTGTTCTACCATGTGCCTTTCAGTTCAAGCGTACATGATTTATAACAGCTGATTTTTGTTTTTGTAGGTTAAAGGCAAAAGATAAATTTTATCTGGGTGGAATTAATTGATCCTCACTCAGAAAGACTTGGCAGTGCCAAGGAATGCTGAGCGCTAATTGATAAGCAGGTTAGACTTCCTGCTAACTATATGAGCAATACTGAGTTGGCTTGGCAGGTAGGAGTAGTGGTGGGATTCAACCAGTTTGCACCAGTTCAGCAGAACCAGAAGCTAATTTTTTGTTGCCCAGGCCCAGAATGGACTTCCGGAAGCGGCATCCACACAGAGGACTGGTTTTTCACATATTTGAATCCCACTACTGGATAGGAGGGAGGAGCTCCAACCTCATTTCTGATTAAAATGTGGAAATGGAGCTCAAACTCTTCCATACCAATGAAAGGAGATTAAAAAAAGATGGTAAAAGCAATAAGCTAATATGCATTACAATCTTTTCCTGCAAATTCTGAAACTGCAATTTTAAACTGGAATATAGGGAGGAAAGGGAGCCTAAGAACCATAACTGCTTGACTGGAAATTCAGCAGAACAATGTTTAGTTGTACCTTTAAACCTTTTTTTGCTGAATTCCAGCCAAGCAATTATGCTTCTTCATTTTCACTGTAGCAATTCTTCCTAGTATTGACAATTGCAAATTTTTCCATTTTTCCAGGTCCAGTTTTATTTGATTTAATAATTTTACATAATTATCTTCTTTTATCATTGAACAGAAGATGGTAGACGACAGGAAGGCCTGGAGGAATGTTGTCCATGGGGTCGCAATGGATCGGACACAACTTCGCAACTAACAACAACAATCGTTGAACATCTTGCTGTCAACTGTATTCCCAGATATTTAACCTTTTTAACTCTCTGTAATTCTGTTTTTTCCAATATTTGTTTTTTTGTTTATCTGTAAGATTTTTAACTATTACTTTAGTTTTTTCTTTGTTTATTTTCAGTCCTGCCATTTCTCTATACTGTTCTATCTTTCCCAATAGTTTAGGAATCATCTCCAAAGGTTCTTCTAAAATGAACACCAAATCATCAGCAAATGCTTTCAATTTATATGTTTCACCTTTTATTTCTAGTCTTTTGATTACTATATCTTGTCTAATATTTCTGTTTAAGACTTCCAAAGTAAAAATAAATAACAATGGAGATAATGGACATCCTTGCCTTGTTCCTTTCCTTATCTTAAAGTTCTCAGTGTAATCTCCATTCATAATCACTTTCGCTTTTTGTTTATTATATTGTTTTTATCGTTATTTATAAAATTCTGTCCAAAGTCCATTATTTGTAATTGCTGAATCATAAATTGCCAGGAAACATTATCAAATGCCTTTTGAGCGTCTAGAAATATTAGTGCCATTTGTTTCCCTGGATGTAATTCATAGTATTCTAATATATCCATTATCACTCTTAGATTGTTTTTAATTTGTCTCTTTGGTAAGAAACCATTCTGGTCTGAATGTATGAATTCAGTTAAGTATCTTTTCAGTCTCTCAGCCATTATTGAAGTAAAAATTTTATAGTCTACATTCAATAAAGATATCGGTCTGTAGTTTTTTATCTGTGTCAAATCTGAGTCTTCTTTTGGTATTAAAGTAATATTTGCTTCTATCCATGTCTTTGGAAGTTTAGCCTCCAACAAAAGTTCATTGCAAACGTCTTTCAATGGTTCACTTAATATATCTTGTAAATTTTTATACAACTCCACCGGTAATCCACCTGGACCCGGTGTTTTTTCATTTTTTGGGTCTCCTTATGGCCTCTGTTATTTTCATCATTGTTATTTTTTTCCTCTAACATAGTCTTATAAGTTTCTGGAATTTTTGGAAGATTATTTTCTTCCAAATATTGAATTATTCTCTGTCTAGGAATTTCTTCTATGTCATAAAGTTTCTTATAATATTCTTTGATTGTCTTTTTTATTTCTTCATTTTTAAATTGTAGACCACCGTTTTCATCTACTAATTTATTTATCATTTTCTTCTCCTTCTGTTTGTTAAGTTTATAGGCTAACCATCTGCCTGGTTTCATTTTTCCTACATGATGTACTTTGTACTTTTTCCACCTCATACATGCCAATGGAACAACTGTATTTGACAAAGACATCATTTGATTTAAAAATGTACAGACCAGGAGTAATTACATACCAATGGATAAAGCCTGGACAGAGCTCAGATGAGTCACAAACATCAATACCAAAGTTTAGCAAGACACACTTAGCAGAATCAGATAACTATAAGAGCATATCAACATGCTTTTCCCAGACAGCCTAGGCTGAGAAATATCCCAATCCCTAGCATTGTGATGATTTAGAGCAGGGGTCTTCAAACTTGGCTCTTTTATGACTTGTGGACTTCAACTTCCAGAATTCCTCAGCCAGCATGCCTGGCTGAGGAATTCTGGGAGTTGAAGTCCACAGGTCATAAAAGGGCCAAGTTTGAAGACCCCTGATTTAGAGCTTGAACCTACAAGCAGGATACTCCCAGGTCAAGCATACCATAAACATTCTCCCACATACCAGCATAGATAACATAATTTATTTTGATCTTCTGCACCAGGACGAGGCTCCTACTGCTGAATGCTAACTCATCCTCTAGGTTACAGTATTTGGGAAGCATTGAGAATGAATGAAAAAAAAAGCTAATAATTGTTCCTTAATTTCTGATTTCAGAAATTACAATGATCAATGGCTAAGAATCAAATAGAACAGAACAATTTACTAGCTTAGGAAATTCAAATGAAATTAAAAAACATTCCTCCCAGTCCCATCCTATATTGCTGTGGGGTGTGCATGCACAAACATGTGCACCAGTAAATATGGGACAGAGATAGCATCTCAGTTTGACACAGGGTTTGGCATAATCTATATCTGGTGGCTACTTACAGTTTTAGATTAGTTGCCTATCTGTAAGCACTTACAAACCTACTACTTAAGACTTGAAAGATTCATGATGAAATATTTTAATGGCTTTAGCTGGAAATTAGGTTTAGCCAGATGGTAGGTTCAAATTGATTTTCCTAATTAAAGAAATAAAATAACCAGAATCAAACATGGTTAGAATTTTGATTAATTTATATCACCAGGAAAATGCAACCAAATTGGCTGAGGAATTCTGGGAGTTGAAGTCCACAAGTCATAAAAGGGCCAAGTTTGAAGATCCCTACCCTAATGTGTTTGAGAAAACTAAAAAAAAATCCCACTTTCCCATTAAAAAGCTAAAAAGGAAAAAATTATTGAGGGAGAATGAAAAACTCCAAATACTGTGATTATTTTCTTTTTTAGTTCTGTGTTATAAAAATGTTCCTGACAGCAGCATGGCTGTGTAGTTCCATTTTCTGAGAGACAAAAATTTGAAATATGCATGTAACTCATTATGAAAGTAAAAATGGGTAGTGAAAATTCCAAGTTATTGTTGAATGTTGACAACTGCATGCTTAGTGTAATGTCAAACCTTCTGTTTAGTGCATTTACAGTTGATGGCAAAGAAATGAAGTGGTAATACTGTAACTTTGTTTTCTTAAGATCAAGAATAGATAAAGATAGGCAATGTACTGGTGTAAGGACAAGATTAATCCTACATAGTAAGCAATAATAGACAAGTTGATAAAGGATAAAGACATTTTAACAAGCAAAGATCACAATAGTTAAAGCAATAATCTGTTCAATGTGGTATACAACTATGCATACTGGACACTAAGAATGAGCAAAACAAACAAGCTAAACATTTTTAAATTACGTATTTGGAGATGGCTACTAAGGGTACCATATACTGCCAAAATAACTAATAATCACCCCTTGAGGCAATCAGAAATTTATGTATTTTGACATGACAATAAACTAGAAAAAATTAGTTATCTTTGGCAAGGTTGAGGATGGTTGCCTTATTAGATTTAACTTTAAATAAAAGGTTTCATGGTGTATTCTGGATGGAAGCTGGAATCATATTTTGTAATTATGTATAGCAATCAGCTGTTGTTTTTTTTATAAAAATAGTGTTTAAATGTTCATTGTATAGATTTATGGTAATGTCCAGAAAAAAATCTATGCAGGAATTGGTGTGTTGGAATTATTAATTAAACTTGCCAGGGTCCATTGTTTATGAATCCAACTAAAAATCATCAGTGAATCTCAGGGAGAGAAGAGAATAGGATGGCAAGAGCTGAAGAAGTCTTATTCAAATGTCAACATGTTGTGGTGCCATACAAATTCATATGGTATACTCTGTTTTGATCTGGAAATACATGTTTGACCCCAAAGCAAACTACAAATAAACAAGTATGAAGTGACAGCAGCAGCCATCTTTGTGCCAGATCTTAATATACACAATCTCAATACGGATGGCTGTTAGGACATTCAGCTGAAAAGGGAAGATTAGCTTGAATGGAGAACAAAGCAACTCCCAAGTTATCACTATATTCAGCTTTTCAGTGGAACAATCTTTTGCGGTGGTTTTGGGAAAGGAGAAAAGAGGGGGAGTTCTCCAGTAGCAGCAAATATCTCATAAAATAAAAGTGTTAGGATGCAAATTGAATTGGTCGTTTCAGCAATCAATTGTTCTAGCAGTATCTCCTGCAATCAATCGATTTCATATAATTCTATCAGTTCCCTCTCATCCACCTCCAGATTTCTCCCAGTTGTTATTTTTTCACAACATAATCTTAAAGGAGTTTTGTCATAGTTTTATTGAATTTTTTAGTGTACAAATAAGACAATAGATGAGCTGGAGTCATCCTCTCCTCTGCATGAGTTGTATGTTCTAGTTCTGTCACCACAGAGGGGTTTGTGTGGCCATACATTTTATTATTTATTCTTTTGATTACCTGGGAGCAGGGTGAGGTTGGCAGCATTTTATGTCTTCCATTTCAGCTTTGATAGCATTATTGATGCCCATTCTTATTAGGCCAGTCACACACTTTGTGTTTACCATAGACTTCCACTGGCTCCTTGGGGTGTTGCTAGTTCATGTAGGCAGGATTGGATTTCTTGGTCACTTGCAGAATCAGTTGAAGATGAAATTCACTTAAATCAATCACTTGATCTTTATAGCACCCAGGACCCTTCCTCCTCACTTGTTATTAACCTATAATTTTGAACACAGGATTAATGCTCTTTCAAAAAAGCACCAAACGTGTGTTCAGAAATAGCCTAACAGATCACAAACATTAAGAACCTCCATCTCTACGACTTGATATCAGGCAGCTGAACAGGTAGATAATAAGCACACAATTCCAAGAATGATAGGTATTTTTTTTTCCTGCTGGCAGACAATATTGGTGGGAAGAGAATTCACTAATTGCTTTCCTTAAATTATACTGCACAAAATCAGGAAGAATATCAGAATATGTTCTCTCAGCAAAATATGGACTGGCAATGAGGACAATACAATCTATGCCTGTTATGTCCTGGGCCTGCTGAGTGACTCAGCAGGTGCAGGAAGCTGCAGAGATGCCCGGGACCAGACAGGCTGTCTCCAGCCTATTGCGCATGCGCAAGGCGGGAGAATCCGTTGCATTGATTCATTGACACAGTCCCTGCAAAGGGGTATAAAAGGAATCCAAGCCATTTTGTATTGGTTCTGTTGTGATCTGAATAAAGAGAAGACTGTTGTTACTCCTGCCTCGTCTCAATGCCTTTACATCGAAAACAGAAAATTGGCGACGAAGGTGGGATCTGCTGCAAGGGAAACAACGAAAAGAAGATAGGCTGACTCACCACGGAAGGCCTGAAGCGCTGGGAAGTTCGGCGTCTGGAAAGTGCGACTCTGCCTGCCAGTACGAGAATGCTGGAGGAGAGCTCGGCCAAAGGGACCCCTTCTCAAGCCTTGCAGCACGAGGCATTGACGAGGCCGCCGGGAAGTAATGATGTCCAAGCTAGGCCATCTGTCAGAATTCGACACAGCTCATCCGGAACATTGGAGTTCTTACGTGGCCCGGGTAGAGAATTACTTTCGGGTAAACCAAGTTCGGGAGGATGGTCTTAAAGCTGCTACACTACTGTGTGTCTGTGGGCAAGATACTTTTGATATTGCTGAGAATCTGGTCGCCCCAGCACCTCTGGAATCCATCACTTATGCTGAGCTGAAGAGAATGTTGCGACAACACTTTGAACCGAAGCTTTCGGTGATTGCATGGCGACATGCATTCGAGCAGAGGGACCAGTGGCCTGGTGAGTGTACTGCGGACTTTATTGCTGCGTTACGACAAGCAGCTAGGCCATGCGAATTCAAGGACCTGGAAGAGAGACTTTGGGATCGTTTAGTTTGTGGACTGAGAAGTCGTGAACTGCAACAGAAGATCTTCGCAAAGGAAGACATCTCTTTCCAAGATGCTTTGAGAGAAATTTCAGCCGAAGAAGCAGCGGGCGGAGATGTGAAGGATTTGCGGCTCGCCAAGAACCCTCCAGCTTCAATCTCTGTCCATCAAGAGGTCGCTCGAGAAGTATCCGAACAGGATCCTGAGATGGAGGTTGACCGATTGCAGCAGCCAGTGGAGAGAAGGCCTCAAGAGCGCAAAGACAAGGCAACTACGTTCTCTCAGTGTTTCAGATGTGGAGGACACCACAAGCAGTCCGATTGCCATTTCCGCTCCGCTATTTGCTGGGCATGTGGCAGGCAAGGCCACTTTTCCGCCATCTGTTTGGGTCGCCAAAAAAACCGGCCTTTGGAAAAATTGCTTCAGAAAGGTACCAGGGTCCCCAGCCAGAACAGGGTGGGCTTTTGCGCATCCCGTAAAAGCATTTTTTAAAACAGAGGCCCATAGGTCACTAAGGAAGAAGCTTCACATTGACGTCAAGTTGCAGGGCGTTCCCCTTTCAATGGAGTTGGACACAGGGTCCGCTTTATCGGTCATATCTCAGGACACTTTCAAGAAAATTAGTTGTAGAAGCGGCCAGCGAGCCAAACTCAAGCCATTGAATTTAATTCTTACTGACTTCCAGAATTCCCGAGTCAGCGTGAAGGGGGAGGCCACACTCAAAGTGCAGCGTAGAAACTTCAAAGGATTGTTAGATGTGGTTGTGGTTGGGGGTGACCACACAAGTCTTATTGGACTCGATTGGTTCAAGGCCCTTGGGATTCAAGTGATTGGACTGCACAGTTTGCAAACGACAGGCCTTGCAGGAGTTTGCAAGGAGTTTGCTGATGTGTTCATTCCAGAGCTAGGCTCATACAAGGGGCCTCCCATTGCTTTACGTTTAGACCCATCCGTCGCCCCCATTAGGATTAAGCCCCGTCAGGTGCCCTTCGCATTGAAGAATAAGATTAATGCAGAGCTGGACAAGCTACTTCAGCAGGGTATTCTTGAACTCGTGGATAGTAGTCCATGGGAAACCCCCATAGTTACGCCACTGAAGGCCAATGGAGAAGTCTGCATTTGTGCGGACTACAAGTGTACACTTAACAAAGCATTGCAGCAGTATTCATACCCGGTGCCAGTGGTGAGCCACATTCTGGCCTCCCTCAAAGGAGGTCGAGTTTTTGTCAAGCTTGACTTGGCTCAGGCCTATCAACAACTACCAGTTGATGAGGCAACGGCAGAGGCCCAAACAATTGTAACGCACCGGGGAGCGTTTAAGGTTAAAAGGCTGCAGTTCAGGGTTAATGTAGCCCCTAGCATTTTCCAAAGCGTGATGGAGCGAACACTCTGCAATATTCCAGGAGTTTGCCCTTACTTTGATGATGTCCTCATCGCTGGGGAATCATCTGAAAATCTGGCTGACAGGCTTAGGGCCGTCTTGCTGCGTTTCCGCCAAGCAGGGCTGAAGCTAAAGCAAGACAAATGTAAAATTGGAGTCACTTCCACAGAGTTTCTGGGGTTCCGTATTGATGCTGAAGGCATCCATCCTGCTGAATCCAAGCTCAAAGCAATTCAGCAGGCCCCAAGTCCCAAGTCCAAAAGCGAGCTTCAGGCTTTTCTGGGACTGTTAAACTTTTGCCATTCATTCCTCCCTCACAAGGCTGCAGTGGCTGAGCCGTTACACCGGCTCTTGGATAAACAGGCTCCATGGCAGTGGACAAAAGTCCACGAAAGGAGTTTTGCAGAGGTCAAGGCCTTGCTATCTTCAAATGTGATTTTAGCGCATTTCAATGAGCAATTGCCTGTGTCCATAGCCTGCGATGCATCCCCTTATGGGATTGGGGCTGTGTTAAGTCACTTAAAGGCTGATGGGACACAAGTCCCTGTAGCCTACTATTCTAGAACTCTCTCATTTGCTGAGCGTAAGTACACGCAGATTGACAGAGAAGCCTTGGCCATAGTGGCTGGCATAAAAAAGTTCCATGACTTTTTATATTGCCAATTCATGGTCTTTACAGACCATAAGCCACTGCTGGGGTTGTTTACAACCAACAAGCAAACCCCACACATCATCTCTCCTAGAATGCTGAGAAGATCAATTTTCCTTTCTGCATATGACTACACACTGGTTCACAAACCAGGCAAAGAAATGGGCCATGCAGATGGCCTCAGCAGATTACCTCTACAGCTAGTAGAGTCAGATCCTGCTCCAGCTCACCACATACTTTCCATTCAGGAGTTGCCTGAGTCTCCCCTCAATGCTGGGGATGTGGCTGCAGAAACAGCCACTGATCACATGCTAACACACGTGCTGACACGAGTGCTGTCAGGGTGGCCTGACACGTGTCCTGGCACAGAGTTCCAGAGTTTCTGGAAGAGGAAGCACAAGCTTTCCACCTTCAAGGGTTGTGTCCTATGGGGTAGTAGGGTAGTGATCCCAACCTCATTGAGGACTAGAGTCTTGCTCTCTCTGCATGAGGGACATCCGGGTATAGTCCGGATGAAGGCGCTTGCGCGTAGCCATCTTTGATGGCCTGGGATTGATAAAGAGATCGAGGCCCAGGTCCACGGGTGTACTGTTTGCCAACAGTCTAGGCCTGAAATGCCTCAGGCTCCTGTACATAGGTGGGAGATGACACATGCCCCTTGGTCGAGGGTTCATATCGACTACGCTGGCCCCTTTCAGGGGCAATTCTTCCTTCTCCTCGTGGACAGCCATTCCAAGTGGCTAGAGGTCATTCCAGTCTTCTCCACTACTACTGCCAGGACCATCCAGGTGTTGAGAGGGATCTTCGCCTCTCATGGGCTTCCAGATGTCCTTGTCTCCGACAACAGACCCCAATTCACTTCTTCTGAGTTTCAGGCTTTTCTACAGGCCAACATGATCCATCATGCCACATCAGCACCATTTCATCCTTCGTCCAACGGCCAAGCTGAGCATATGGTGTGCACAACTAAAGTTGCTTTAAAGAGGATCACTCATGACAGTTGGATCACAGGTTAGCTGACTTTCTTCTTTGCCACTGCACCACACCTTGCACAGCTACTGGCAAAAGCCCAGCTGAACTCCGCTGGGGTCGCAGACTCATTACAAAACTGGACAGGTTGCACCCAGACTGAGTGGCTTCACAGGTGTCACAGCTGCGGGCACCTAGGAGACTACAGTTGGGCGATCTGGTCTGGGCAAGGAACTATGGACCTGGACATCTCTGGGTGATAGCTGTGGTCTGCAAAGTCACTGGGCCGCTGTCTTACGAAGTGGCCTTGGAAGATGGTCGTGTGTTACGTCGCCACATCGACCAACTGTGCTGGAGGCTTCCCAGCCACCCTTCCGCTCCTGACTCTGCTCTCGGGAGGGAGGAGGACCACGATTACGATCGTGGACCATAGTCTCTCCGTGAAAGCGGAACTTCACATGCACCAGTAGGGGGTTTTGCCAACGAGGCGGCTCCTGACTCTGGCACCGGATTCATGGGACATTGCTCGCAATCGGCTTTTCAGGCCATTCCATCTGCTGGTCTTGGGCTCACGGGACAGTGTTCCCAAGAAGGGTCCATTGTGGACTTGGGGAATTCTACCCCACCAAGGAACTCTGATCTGAGTTTACAGGATCCGGCCAATCAGCACGATGAGGGTCGCCTGAATCTAGCAGGGATCAAAGTCCTGGTCTGCCAAGCCTGGCAGGCGAGCTTGCAGGCCAGGCAAGAAGATCAGAAGAAGATCAGAGCGGGCCAGAGGCCCAACCAAGCATTTACAGGACTATGTAAGATCCCTGTCAGTAGGTGGGCAGGCGTAAGGGTACTTAGAAATCAGAACATGCTCAAAAGAACAAATGTTTGATTTATAGTAATGCAAAATAGTAAGTATTACTATGTTGTGGTTAAAGGATTGGCAAGGTATTAGATTTGTAGTATTGTAAAATATTAAGTACTATGTTTTGAAATAAGAGGGGAGGGGTGTTATGTCCTGGGTCTGCTGAGTGACTCAGCAGGTTCAGGAAGCTGCAGAGAGGCCCGGGCAGACCACGTGAATGCCTGGGACCAGGTTGTCTCCAGCCTATTGCGCATGCGCAAGGCGGGAGAATCCGTTGCATTGGTTGACACTGTCCCTGCAAAGGGGTATAAAAGGAATCCGCGCCATTTTGTATTGGTTCTGTTGTGATCTGAATAAAGAGAAGACTGTTGTTACTCCTGCCTCGTCTCAATGCCTTTACATCGAAAACAGAACAATGCCAGCATACCTTTCTGCCACTTCATTGACAGATGGACAGCAGTTTAATATCACCATCTGGATTGATCCTTAGAAGCTCTCTAGACAACCTGCCTATCTGTTTCTCCAGTGTTTAACTTGCTGTACACATTTAAATGCCTTTACATTTTCAATTCTATACAGCTATTTATAGCACTACAATCCACAGCTTATCTACCATATATTTTTCTAAACTGGAGCATGAAGAGAATGCCAGCCAGTATTCACTCTTACTGTCATCAGGACAGCTAATAACAGAGTATCTTTTTTTCCCCCTCAACATATGTTAATTTTTCCAATCAACAAGTTGTCTGGAGTTTGCTATGCTAGTACATGTTCAATTCCTAATCCTTCATTCTTTCCTCTAGCCAAGAATAAAATAGGTTCCAAATTTGATAGTAGTTTGTATCTTCTTTATCTTTCAATCTCATAGTTAATCTGTCCATCTCTGCACATTCCAATATTTTGCTGATTATTTCTTCTTCTGATGGCAGTCCTTCGTTCTTCCAGTACTGTGTAAACATTATTCTTGTTGCTGTAGTAATGTGTAAGATTAAATATAATTTCTGCTTATTAGTCTTTTCAGGCATAATACCTAGTAAAAAAAGTTCAGGTGGACTCACTTGCTCACCCACTATTTTTTCTAACCACATATGTATCTTTCTCCAATAGGCCTTTGCCTTACCACATGTCCACCAAATGTGATAATGCGTGCCTATGTTATGTTTACATTTCCAACATCTATCTGACATATTTTAAACATTTTTGCTAATCTTGCTGGCGGCAGGTGCCATCTATAAAACATTTTATACAGATTTTCTTTGTATGAGGTTGACATTGTTAATTTGTAGTTTCTCTCCCATAACATTTGCCATTTTTCTAATTCTATACTAAAGCCAAAAAATTTTGCCCATCTTGTCATTGTTTCTTTCACTTGTTCACTTTCCATATCCAAAATTAACAAAAAATTATACATGTTCTTGATTAATTTCTCATCTGAGGTTAACAAAATCTTATCAAACACAGTTTGATCCTTATAAAATCCATACATTTTTACATCTTTTTCATATCTACTTTGTATCTGTAAATGTGCCCACCAGGACAAGTTAATTCCCTGATTTTCCAATTCTTGTTTAGATTTTAATTTCCCATCAATATCTAGAATATCTTTATATGTCCATATTTTTTCAAAGTCTACCAAGTTCGGATGTATAAATGCTTCCATCGTTGATAACCACCCTGGAATTTTTAAATATATTTTAGCTTTATTTTTTCCCCATACTGTTGACAAGGCATTTCTTATAAAATGATTTTGAAAGTACTTATGGACTCTGTTTTTCCCGTACCATAAGAAAGAGTGCCACCCCAATTGTAAATCATGTCCCTCTAAATACAATAACCTTTTATTTCTAAGTGTTATCCACTCTTTCACCCATGTTAACACAGATGCTTGGTAATACAACGTCCATTCCGGTAACCCAAAACCTACATTTTCCTTAGCATCTTGTAATGTTTTCATCTTAATTCTAGCTTTTTCCCCCTGCCAAATAAAGTTCAAAACCAATGAATTTAAATCTTGAAAGAATTTTCTCTCAAGTTTTATCGGAATCGTTTGAAATAGAAATAAAATCTTCGGCAACAATAAGATACTGTATATTTTTTTAAATGGCTTGCAATGTTTCCAAATGTAATAAAAGGATTGTCATTGTTGCAGTCCTTAAAAAATAATAATAATAACAGAGTATCTTTTGAGCCCATAGTTCCTATTTCTCACTGTATTGGGCTATGAAGTGACAACAACGTTTTATTCCTCCTCCATAAAAGTAATATAAAATGACTTGCAAGCTTGAGGGATGGAGAAAGAAAAGTTGATTATGAAACATGAAAATAAACAAACCTAGACACTTATTTCAATCATACCATGGCTATGATGATGTAACAGTAAATTTCCCTTTTAAAGTCTTTCCTGGTAACTGCAGTTATTGTGATATGATAAAATTGCGTATTGTGTAATGCAACCACAAATACCAGGACTTTGGAAGCATTACAAGAAAATCTAAACCTATAAAGGGTGGAGAAGAAAAGACCATTGGCGTATGCTCTGTCTGCCAAGATCCAGAAAGAAATCAGTGCTGAAGCTGAGCATAGGAACTGGGAGTAGAATGGGTGGTAAGAAAAAGATGGGAAAAGATCAGCCCCTTTACAGAAGTGCAGCAGATGTTCTCACTAGAAAAAGAAAAACCTAAGCTAGGGGAGGTCTACAAGTGAGGCCTGCAATACCTCTGTCTATGTGATGTTAGTATGATTTCTAAGTATCAGAGACAAAAAAAAAATAAGTGCCAGACCAACATTTACCAAAGCTGTTTTATAGTATATTTCTGAAATCAGGAGGCAACAAGGTGATAAGTGCCACTTGTTTTATGCCAGCATCTTATCTGTGATATAATTATAGTTGTATGAAAAATAAAAATTACTACTCCTGATGCTGTTTCTTGCTTGAATCTATAGATCTGTTTCCCATGCTTCTAGCCTCCTTTCATTGCCTTAAGAAACTAGCTAGCTAGCTATCACAGAGTACTACCAACAACTTTGAGACAACAAAGTTCTGCCAATGATCGGGGGACCTCCCCAGGAGAGGCCAGTGTTGGAACCAACAATGCCAACTGCAGAACCAAATATAGCAAAATGCTTCTTTTTCATAGAAGGCATTCTGGTTACCATTATTGTGCAATAACTGCATAGTCATAAAACAACATTTCCACTGAAAAGGCATTCATAGCACCAGAACCCAACGCAAAGGTATTAAGAAAAATAAAAAGAAAGTGAACAAACCCAAAAAGTCAATTTGTTTAAATTGTTGCTTAG
>NW_015386555.1:40560-104879 GCF_001527695.2 Protobothrops mucrosquamatus | reverse complement strand
CTAGAGTCTCAACATCTTTTTTACATCGTGGTGACCAAAACTGGATGCAGTATTCCAAGTGTGGCCTTACCAAGGCATTGTAAAGTGGTATTAACACTTCACATGATCTTGATTCTATCCCTCTGTTAATGCAGCCTAGCACTGTGTTGGCCTTTTTGGCAGCTGCAGCACACTGCTGGCTCATATTTAGGTGATTGTCTACTAGGACTCCGAGGTCCCTCTCACAGTTACTACTATTGAGCAGGGTACCCCCTATACTATAGCTGTGCATTTGGTTTTTCTTGCCTAAATGTAGAACCTTGCTTTTTTCACCATTGAATTTCATTTTGTTAGATAGCACCCAGTGTTCAAGTCTGTCCAGATCCTTCTGTATCTTAAGCCTGTCTTCTGGAGTGTTGGCTATTCCTGCCAGCTTGGTGTCGTCTGCAAATTTGATGAGTTCCCAATCTATCCCCTCGTCCAAATCATTGATAAAGATGTTGCAGAGCACTGGGCCCAGAACAGAGCCCTGGGGCACCCCACTACACACTTTCCTCCATGTAGATGCGGTTCCATTGAGGACCACACGCTGAGTACGTCCAGTCAGCCAGCTACGGATCCATCTGGTGGTGGTACTGTCTACCCCACATTTTTCTATCTTGTCAAGTAGTAGGTTGTGATCTACTTTATCAAATACTTTATCAAATGATTCCCCTCTTTGTATTCTGTGGCCTGGTGCCTTTGGTAATGGTATCTACCATGTTTCCCTGAAAATAAGACTGTCTCTTATATTAATTTTTGCTCCAAAAGATGCATTAGGGCTTATTTTCCAAGTTAGGTCTTATTTTCAGGGAAATACGCTACTAAATGCATCCGTCTGGCTGACAATCTTAATTGGGGCTTATTTTTGGAGTAGGGCTTATATTACGAGCTTCCTGAAAAATCATGCTAGGGCTTATTTTCCAGCTGGGTCTTATTTTCAAGGAAACACGGGTACCTGGCAGAGCAGGACTTCAGGGAACCAAGCCTCCAGCACCAGGGGGCTCTGAGCCCCTTCCTCTATCACCATTTCATCACTGGATGTCCCTCCACCAGCCATGCCTGACCACTGTTAGTTAATAAACCATCCACTTGGAATCTTGCAGTAGGGACAGGGGAGACGTCAGACACAGAGACTGGAGTAGGAGAAGAGTTCCCTGTTGGTCCCTCAGAAGCTGTCCTTTAGTTGTGCCAGAGAAAATTACACTTGCGGAAAGGGAGGATTGCTTGGAAAGGCTCTCCAATGTTGAGCTATAAATGCCTTTCCAGTAATCCAAAAGGCTTTTGTTCTTGAGACTGTCAGCCTAACTGGATTTCCCAGGTGAGAATTTCTTCACTCCCCCCCCCCACCCACTCCACCCAGAGTTGAGGCATGAACTCCCATTGGCCTTGTTGCCAAAACTTGCTTACTTCTGAGGCAGAAGAGCTGTCCCCATTATAACAGCTCTCCTATTCCTCAACTCGCTCCTTGCCTCCTGTTCCTCACCAGAGGAAGGTGATACATGAAAGAACTTCAGTCTCTCCTTTCCAAGACCAGCCAATCAGCTTGTCAATCTTTTCCCCTGCTGCAAGCCCTTTGTGGCTAAGAAGTGGTCCCCATTGATTGAGAATCTGCAAGAGCTGCTAGCCCCTTCAAACACCCACCATACCTGGTTTGGGAGATGGTTTTGGTACCTGGATTGCAGCACTGGAAGATCTTCCATGATAGTATCCATAGACCCAGGGCTTTGTAGGTAGGGTCAGACTGCCATACCTTCAGCAACTGGGGAGACATTCCCCATTAGCCACTTTTTGAGTGAACACAAAGATGGCATCTCTTTACAAGGGTTCAGAACCTCATTCCCTCAGCAACTGGGGAAATATCCCCAATGGTCACTTTTTGAACTTGCACAGGAATGATAATTCTCTTGGGACCAGGAGAGGCTGGGCAACCTGGTGGTCACTCTCTTAGTGGCCTGTGTCCTCTGCCTTTTGTATGGGAAGCTGTCCATTCATGTCAGGCCCAGACCAAGAAGTGTACAGAACAATCCAGCCAAAGTTCAGTTCTTCATTTGTTCATAACTAATAGGCAGAATCTTGCCAGGCTAAACTAATACTTACCTTAACAAATGTACCCCAGGAAATTCTAGGGAGTGGATATCCTAATTCTCTTCCTTCATTTCTGATCCAGCTCCAGACTATGTTGCTTCTTGTCTCACCCATCCTTGGAATTCCCCTCCCTCCTGGAAAATTGCTGCTTCATTGTACTCCATCACACCACCTCCCTCTTCAAAGGCGCCATCCATCAGTTCATGAGTAATGCAAAAGCCCAATCACATGTGACACAAACCACATAGCAACTTGCTTCTCTGCAATGCCTCTTGGGCAATTTGACTTTTCCTTCCCCTTTGGGCCAGCATAGCTTGTTATCTCCTGCCCCACTTTAGTAAGTTTAACTCCTTCCTACTCGTATTCCTGGAGTTGGGGGCTGGGGCATGAAAGTGGAGACATAGTTTGGGGGAAGTGCAAGAAGGGCAAGTTGGTCTCTCTGATGTCATTCAAAGTCACCTCCACTCAGGCTTCCAAGGTGAGGACTATGGAAAACTAAGATATCTCCAACCGAGCAGAGACAGCACTGCAGTGCAGACCAGTGGCCTAGTAACAAATCTGGGCCAGGACAGCTCTCTGGGCAAGGAGAGGTGGAGAGATTGCTCACTTAAACTCTGGACAGCTGCTCCTCATGAGGAGACTACAGGATTTGATAATGCTTGCAGCTAACTCATGAGTGAAGTGGCTGAGAGACAAAAAAGAGACATCTAGGTCTCAGGCACATTAGAACCTTTAAGAACTCTGGGCTCAACTAAATCTCACTTTCTTACATATTTGAATATAATAATTTAAGATTAGAGATATTTGGACCAGCAAAAGGGGGAAAAATCACTTCATGAATCTTCGTCATTCCAAATTCATCAACCTGTGAAGGCACTTACCTTTCCTCTTGGGGAAAATGCCACATCTTCAAACGCTGAGATGCTGCCTGTTAATGATCAGGACTCATTTCCTACTTCACATCCCTCAGGCTGCTGGTCTTGTCCAAAGACAGGATTTCCTGAATCCTTAAATTACAATCCATCATCTGAATACAGGCTAAAGGGGGCTAATCCCCACTTGGGAAAATAAGATATGAGATTTTCAGTTTTAGATTGTCAAATAAGGCTGACCATATTGATTTAGGGAGATAATTCAAGGTCAGGGATATCTGTCAATTGGATTGGAAAGAAAATTGTATTAATTGGCAGATGCAACTGTTCTCAATTTACTATTGTGAAGCTTTTAGTGGAAAAGAGAGTAGCGAGGACTCTCTCCCAAATCATGTAGATCGCCTGCCTCTTTGTCATCACTGGAGAGAGACTGAACGAGCCAAAGATCAAAATTAGTCATGGGCTCTCTTTCAAGAGTGGCCATGTGGATGCTTTAAGAAGCCTGTCAGCTAGTCTGCCATGGGGAATAGAATAGAATAGAATAGAACCAAACCTTGGAGGTCTTCTAGTCCAGCTCCCTGCTCAAGCAGGAGAACCTATACCATCTGTCCAGTCTCTTCTTAAAAACCTCCAGTGATGGAAGCGCTCACAATTTCTGAAAGCAAGCTGTTCCACTGGTTAATTGTCCTCACTGTTAGGAAGTTTCTTCTTAATTCCAGGTTGCTTCTCTCTTTGATCAGTTTCCAACCATTGTTTCTTGTCCTGCCTTGTGGTGCTTTGGAGAATAATTTGACCCCCTCTTCTTTGTGGCAGCCCCTCAAATACTGGAATACTGCTATCATGTCACCCCTATTCCTTCTTTTCTTTAGACTAGCCAAACTCAAGTCCTGCAGCCGTTCTTCATATGTTTTAGTCTCCAGGCCTTTGATCATCTTAGTTGCTCTTCTCTGAATTTTTTTTCCAAACTCTCAACATCTTTTTTGTAGTATGGTAACCAAAATTGGTTGCAGTACTCCAGGTGTGGTCTCCCTAGGGTTTTATAAAGCAGTACTAATACTTTGCGTGATCTTGATTCTATGCCTGTTTATACAACCCAGGATTGTATTAGCTTTTTTGACTGCTGCTGCATACTGCTTGCTCATAGTCAAGTGATCGTCCACTAGGACTCCAAGATCCCTCTCACAGTTACTGTTTTTCAACCAGGTCTTGCCTAATCTATGCTTATACATTTGACTTTTCCTGCCTAAATGTAAAACTTTGCTTTTCTCCACATTAAAAGTCATTTTGTTGGATAGGGCCCATTGTTCAAGTTTGTCAAGATCTTTTTGGATTCTGAGTTTGTCTTCTGGGATGTTGGCTATTCCTGCCAGTTTAGCGTCATCTGCAAATTTGATGCGTTCCCCTTCTATTCCCTCATTAATGAGGATATTGAAGAGAACTGTGCCTAAGACGGAGCCTTGTGGTACCCCACTGCTTACCTGAGCCATTCTTTCTTTATCAGAGGAAGAGGTAGAGAAAGAAAGGAGGTGAACTTCCCTGAGAAGGTGGTTCAAACAGGCTTTGGTTCAATCCTTGCAACTGGCTAAGATGGGAAGTTTGTTTTCCTTTTGCCAATCCTTCCTTTTTTCTTTTGTGCTGTCATTTTTAGTAAGGTTTTGAAAACCAGAAGCTTACTTACTTTACTGAGCTTTAAGCATGCACTCCATGTTGAGGTGCCTTCATCGTTTAGTCCCCCTTTGGCCCTAAATAGACCCCTGTCCCACTGATTAAGGAGAAAAGAGAAAGACTTCCTGTCCAGGGGATAGAGCACCTATTTCATAGTAATCTAGGATACAGATTAGATGTTTCTTGTACCTTTTTTCTTTAGGACAGTGATGCAATTGTCTTCTTGGGGACTTAAAAATCCCTTGTGAGAGGAATTACCTTGTTGAATAGAGACTGGAGTTCACATCTTCCAGGCTCTGGGTCCTGGTGAACCCATGGACTTTCACTGAACCTTAAAAATGATAATTATTTGTTTCAAAGTATAAATCCAAAGCTCTCTGCATACCAAAATGATGGCCAAAGCCTAGTGTGCAAAGCTCAGTCCCTCAAGAAGAGTGCATTCAGAAGCCTTAGGTTAAGAGGATTTTGCTTTCAAAATAATCATCAACTGTTCTCCAGATAGGCTTTTGTTCAAGGTTGGAGCATTTGGCAATATTTTTAGAAAGACTCTTCCTCTATTTGAAAGACATGTTCTTCTCTCCTTTCTCCTTGGGGGAGGGGGTTCATGAAAAGATGGATGCATAGTAATTCAGCCCCTTGACAAGTGGTACTACTTAACAAACTATCCATCTGGAATCTTGCACTGAGGTCAGGGGAGAAATTAGGCACTGAGACTAGAAGTGAAGGAGATGGGTCCACTACTGGTCCCTTCCCTCAGATACCCTTTCTAAGCCAGGGGGATGAGATGTCTAAAAAATCTGGGAAAAATGGAGAAGGAAGAAGCAGGCCTTGGAGGAAGAGGCGTTTAACCCAGGGGAGGGAGAAGCATCAGGAGGAGGTTCAGAGCAACTGCTTCTTAAATGTGCCAGGAAGATTTACACAAGTGGAGTGGAAGGATTGCTTGGAAAGGGTCTGCAAATGTTGTCACTTTGCCCTCCAAACTATAAAAGTCTTTCCAGGAATCCAAGGGGCTGTTCTTGAGTTTGCTAGGCTGGCTGGGCTCCCCAGTGAGAATTCCTCACTCCAACCAACAGTACTTGAGGCATGACTGCCATTTTGCCAACTCTTCCTTACCCCTGAAATGGCAAAGCTGACCTCATCATGAGAGTTGTGCTGCTCCTCAACTCGCTCCTGTGCTCTTGGGTCCTGACAGGAGGAAAAAGATGATATGTGGAAGAACATCCAGCTAGTTTATCCTCCCCTTTCCAAGACCAGCCAGTCAGCCTGCTGGTCTTTTTTCCCCCTCTGTGAACATGAAGTGGTTTGGGGGCAGTAGAGGCTCTTGCAGACTCTTGTGGCATGTCATTGGTGCCTCGTTGAACTTGAGGTTTAGGAGAAGGCTTTGGTATCTGGCAGGTGGCACAGGAAGGTCTTCTCCCTGGTGCCTACAAAACAGGAACATGGACACCTTTCAAAGATGTTTTGTGAAGAGAGGAGGACAGAAAGAGACCTGAGTCAAGGAGAGAGAATTGGGGCCGTGTCTTTCTCCCCTCCCCTCTGGTTCTTGGCAACTGAGAGGGCCATACTTACCCTGAACAGCCTTAATGAATGAAGGCGAATATACATATCCCAGGATAATGTTGCAGGATCCAATCTGGGTCAGTCACCAGGACCAGAGGTTTAGTCTTCCAAGCTTTCGGAATTGTGCTGGAGCCCATCTTCAGGGAACCTCTCTTTAGCAGTGTGCTTTGGGCTATGCTATGTATAATATTTATATGGTTCCTGGTTGGCTTTGTAGTTATTGATTGGGGTATTGATGACTGGCTATTAAGTAGTTGGCTGTTGTTTCCTTGTGCTGCCAAGCCCTCATCTCCTAAGTGCTTGATAAGCTGGTGGTAAATTAGCACTCCTGTTGACTAACAAGGGGCCCATTTCCCAGGCTTCAATCACTTCCCTGGCTATGTTTGTACCTGCTCATCCAACAATCTTAGTAGTTGCAAAATTGAACGTTATGTCCTTGTCCTTGCAATGTCAGGCTAACCAATGAGTTCAGGTCTCCTAGTTTGACCACTCACATGTATTCTTGCAATCTGGTGATTAGCTTCCTTCCCATCTGTCCTACATAGTCACAGCCACAGCCTTTTTATTGCCATAGTGGATAGATCTACATGGCAAATGGTAGTAGAAGGGCAGGCCCAGCAGAAGAGACCCAAAGGGGTGTCTATATGCTATCAAGCCAGGCCAGTGGGAATGGGCACTGGCTGGTGGCTTTATAAGCAGGCATACAACCTTGTTCCCTCAATAACTGGCCTTTCACCATGGACATATCTACATCTGGTGGTTGTCTCATAGTTAGAATGGATGAAAAGTCCAGGGGTCTACTCTCTTGGTTGCCTATGAGCTCTGCCTTTCATATGGAAAGTTGTCTGTTCACGAACAATGCAAAAGCACAATCACATGTGGCACAAAACACCAGGGAGGCCAACTTATTTCATCCCTAAGCTTTCTTGGAAATTTGACTTTCCTTTCCTCTCTGGGCCTTTCTTTCTACTCCCTTTTCTCTGCCCACCTTTGAATGGGTCTGAATCCTGTCTGCTCAGTCATTTTTTTCCACCAGAATGGGGACCTAAAACTCAATAGTGCAATCAAATATGGATGTGTGTGCAAGAGGGGCAGGGCAATCTCTCCAATATCATTCAAAGTGACCTCCCCACACGCAGCCAGCCTGGTCCTATAGGAAGCCCAAGAGGGCCACCAGTCACACATCGTAGATCCAGAGCAATGGCAGGATTGGGGGGTGCCATGACAAAAGCTACCACCCTCTCTTCATAACTCAAAACCAGCTACATCTGGTCCTTTGCCTGCTCTGGCCTGTCTGCCTCTCCTTTCAACAGAAGCTTAAGAAATAAAAATAAAAGACCAGCTTTCCCAATTTGGTAAGAGAGATTTACAGTATTTGTTTGAAACTAATGAATCCTGCTTGGGAGCCCATTTGGGGAATGAGCTCAGGACCAGCTCTACTAGAATGTAAATGTAAATGCTGTACTAGAAATGTACAGCATTTATTATATGCTCAATTTTAAACTCCACCTTAAATCTTGATTTGTTACCTGTAATTTTAAGCTTCCTTATTAGCTTCTTTGATAAAGGTCATATTTAGCAGGGCATCTGTGCCTCTTTTTGAAGTTTGGGAAACCATGTCTGGAAGTTGAGTCATGGCAACTGGATTTATCTTCTTTTTAGTTTGAGATGTTTCACTGCCCGTCCAAGCAGCTTCTTCAATCTGAACAAGTTGGCTTGGGGAGTCTGAGTAAGCAGAGAGCAGTTGGAATGTACCAGTTCCTAAAATTTGTAGGGGTATTCCTGCACCAACCTCAGGGTTTCCTCCCCAAAGTGTGTTTCAATATGTTGATAAAAAAAACCATTGATGAAAATGTTTCAAATGAACAAGAAAACCAGTCCAATTGCCATGACTCAACTTCCAGACAATTCTGCCTGGATGACTGAGAATCTTCATTGATATATTGTCATGCACTTTGGGGAAGAAACCTGAGGTTGGTGTGGGAATACCCCTAAGAATGTTAGGAGCTGGAACATCCCAATGACTGTCTCCCTATGCAGATTCCACTTAGCAAAGGAAATTCAGGGAATAAGCTCTTTCTAGCTCCACACCACTCTGATGTCTGAGTCTGATAGGCCACAGGCAGTCTAGGGTTAAGGAGTAACCATTCCTAACTCTGTCTTTCACCCAAATTTGTATTTCAATTGGAACAGGTTACTATATCTGTACTCCTTCATATCAAGGACAAACAACAGTAACAACAAATTTCTTTGCAAAGTTGTGTTGTAAAGCTTAAACTTATAACCTTAAGTTTTATACCTTAACACTGAGTTATAGGGGAGACAAATTCCTAGCAAGGAGAACCCAATTGAAAGAAGAATTCAATCAATTCAGTTCAATTCACTGGAATTCAATCTCTCTCTGTCCTGAAGGCCGGGACCAACCTCAGGAAGTGTCAGCAATCATCCATTCACCCAGCTGCCTTCTCTCCCAGTTCCCTGCACAGACCTTTCCCTTCTGCCCCCAGCTGCCATGGCCAAAGCAGAAGTGGCTCACTGCCTTTGCTGTCCTTTTGGCCCCAGCTTTTCCAGCAAATATTTCCTACACAAAGCTCCAGTGATGGGATTCTGCCAGTTCGCACCACTTTGGCAGCTAATTTTTTGTTGCCTAGGCCCAGAATGGACTTCCGGAAGCAGCATCCAGAGAACTGGTTGTTCACATATTTGAATCCCACCACTGAAAAGCTCCCAAATCGTTTGGAAAGCTGTGCAGCCTTCAGAAAGCTTACTGAATCGAGGGACTGTGAGGGATCCTTGTGAACAAGAAGTGGTCTTAGAGGTGGCTGGGGGCTCATGCAGGCTTTCATGACCCATCTAGGGTGCCCTACCATGCTGAGATTTAGGAGAAGTTCTTGCTGAGGTTTAGTAATTGTCCTGCAGGTAGCACAGGATGGTCTTCCACCCTGATGCCCACAAACCAAGAAAATGGACACCTTTTGAATATATTTTGTAAGGAGAAGAGAGCAATGAAAAAGATCTGAGTCAGAGACAATGAGTCAGGGACTTGATTTTCTCCTTTCCTCCCGTTTCTTGGCAGTCAAGAGGATCACACTTACTTTGAACGGGCTTTGTAGCGTCATACCAAAGGCTGAATAGCCCTACAGCAGTCATGTCAAACTCGCGACATCACGTGACGTCGTGCGACGTATCAGGACTTTTTCCCCATTGCCGGCAATGGAATGGGCGTGGTTTTGGCATGACACGTCCAGCCCACAGGTCGGCAGTTTGACATGCCTGCCCTACAGGGAAAGAGGTTTGTGGCCCAAGGAGAGGTCACCAAGCAGGAATGGTCCAGAGGAACGTCTACTGACTGGTAATCAGAGATGCCAACATGTTTCTCTGCTGGACCACGTAGGCAATTTGGCTTTCTTTTCCTCTTCAAAAGCCAACACAGCCTGTTATTTCCTCCCCACTTTTTAGCAGGTCAAAGTCCTGTCTATTCATAAGCGAATTCCTTCCCCCCCCCCAGCTCGGAGTCTGAAAAAGGCAAAAGAATTTGGGAAGACATACAAGAGAGTTGAGGCAGCCTCCCCAATATCACTCAAAGCCACCTCTCTTCTAAGCTCCACCTGCCTCCTTTTCAAAAAAAGATGCCTGTAATTAAATCATAAGAAGCTGGCCTGCTAGCAATTCAACTACCAACTGGTAGGGCCTATCCATTTCCCATAGTGCCAGTGCATTCTTCAAAGTTCCCACAGAGGCTTTAAAAGAGATCCTGGAAGCAATGAGGAGGTAATTCATGTGCTGGTAACCAAGCTTGTGTAAATGGGCAAGCTTCCAATGGCCGTCGTTTTGGCCATTCAATTTCTTTCTGAATTAGCATTTGTTATAAAAACTGAATGCTAAATGTGAATTCATTAAAATTAAAATTATTCATTTTTTTGTTCAGATTTAAAAATCTAGAAAGGCAATGAATAGATTAGACCACAGCATTCCATGGAATAACAACAACACAAATTGACTGACCTAGATTTTGCCAATGACATTGCTTTACTTGCAAACATTAAGACACAGCTAAAAGATATGACACTGGCACTTGAAGCAGAAGCAAGTAAAGCGGGTCTAAAATTAGTGAAGACACAATCAAGCTGATGCAAGTTGGCAGTGTTCAAGACAACACTCCAATAACATTAGGACCACAAGTCTTAAAATTTGTGGAACAATTCAACTATCTTGGTAGCATCATGGATACAGATGGGGGAACAGAAGCAGATGTGAAATGTTGAATAACCAAAGCAACTGCTATCTTCCAACAAACACACTCACGTCTGCCATAAGCAACCAAGATCAGATTATTTAATGCCATTGTCATTTCAACTGCCATCCACGCCAGTGAGACCTGGAAATCTACAATAAGAATTATTCATAAGATCAATGTATTTCAACAGTGTTGTTTCAGAAGGGATCTTCATATCTTATATAGGGATCATGATCACAAATGAGGAAATTCTACAAAGAAGGAATTTCTAAAGACTCTCTGAGATAATGACATAATGAAGAATGCACTTTGCTGGACACGTGCTCTGCATGAGTGAGCACCGTCCAGCAAAGACCACAATCAATTGGATATCACCAGATGGTCAGAGAAAGAAAGAAAACCTGTCACCAATCATATCATAAAAATAAACCTTAAATGGAAGGATGTGGAGACTGTAGCTGCGGCCTGAGAATGTTGGAATATGCTTGTATCTTAATGTGCTTGGCACAGGACATAAAAAAATAAAGAAACCCTTCAACTCCAATGAAGTTTTTCAGAACATTAATGTGTCCATGTTTTTCATCATACAAATAAATGAGTTTGTGTACTGATCTTTCTAGCTCATTATCTAATATCCCCAGTCAACTAGAAATCCTAAGTGACACTGGAGAGCATCTATAAGGTTGAAACAATATTGAAAAGGATATAAATATTGTTTTAGGAAAGGCCAAACATGTTATGGCTTAAAAAAAATCCTCCAAATTGTCAGTAATGATAAAGATTGAATTAGGGTTGTCCTTTGCTCAAGTTCAACTTCCTTTGCTCCAATGCTGAATCTCCTGAACCTTGAAAGATTTCGGGGGCAACAGCATACAGAATTTTGTTTCCTTTCTGAGAAACAATATCAACAACAAGAAGCAACATATGGCATCTTTGCTTTCAAACATTCAATGGGAGTATAACTACAGGTGAACAACCAATGATAAAAGGCAGCAGAACTGTGCTTTATCTTCTGATAATCAGTGTCTTGCCCAATCTTGCCATCACCCACATCTGTTCTGTCCTTATCAGTGACTTCAATTTCCTCAAACTTTGGTATCTTATTCAGTTTCCCACCAATCGGGTAAATTTTTAGATGCAGGCTGATAAGTCAACAAATGTTTCTTCTTCTAGTTAGCAGTTATAACAACATATTGAGTTGTCCTTGAATTATGACTGTATTGGAGCCTGTCTTTCATGGTCATAACTCATGATGGTTTTTTTCTGGCGGTCATTAAGAAAATGCAGCAGTTGTAAAGCAGCTGCCATGGTAGTTAAAATTAACATTGTGATTGTTAAATGAACATTGCAGTTGTTAAGTGAACCAAAGGTTCACCAAGGCATAGTTTTGCTGATGTCCAGAAGTAAATGCCAGTTTTCAGCAAAACTAAAGATATAGTCATGTGGTACTAGTGGAGCTTGATAAAAAGCAGTATTTCTGCAAATGTTCCTAAAGGTCAATTCATCTGTCTCAATTATAATAGCACTTCCCAAATACCTGGGGAATCATATATCAGATTGTATGTCATACAGTGAATAATTAAGGAGACTTTGCATGTCAAGAAAGAATTTGTCCATAATTCTCTCCGGCAGAATTTTACAAGTAATTGGAAAGCAATGTATCTTTATTATACATCAGTAAAAGTCAGCACACAGTATTACACATCTAAGGTTCCTTGTCCCAGCATGCAAGATTACAGCATGGGAGTCAGTTTGTCCTAATTCAGTCTGAAAAACAATTTCTTCATGGCTTCCTTGCTACCAAAAACATTCTAGCAAAATTACAAAGTTCGCTCATTATTTTTGATTTTCATTATTCTTAATGTTCTCCCATTCCTTCAAATTCTAAACATAAATTTAATAGGTAAAAAAATATGGCCAACACTGTACTGGATAATTTCTAGTGGTGTGCACAAAACCAAACCAAATAAATAAGCTTTGTTTTGATTTGGGACCAAATGAACTCACTTGAAATGTTTGATCATTTTAAGTAGCCTGTATTAATGGCATGCAAAATATTTTTTGTATTCCATCATAGGGAATAATGGGGACTTTAAAAAAATCCCTTGCTTCCTTGTATTCCTGTAGGAATAATTGCTGGGATCCGGATGAAAAAGAGGCCATGATTTGCTGTGTCCTCAGTGTGCTAAACAATTATTAAAGCCAGTCAGATTTAAGTTTCAGGAACTCAGATTCTGATTTAATGTTAGAAATAACAATAGTAAGACCAGATAGACAATAGAAACAATTATTCAGTAAGTTGACATGCTTCCCTTTCTCAGATCTGTTCAGAGTGGTTTTATGATAATTAATTTTATGGTAATATTTTTATTTTATTGCTGGGAGTTATTTCAGAGTCATTGAAAGTCAGGTGGCATACAAATTATCCTATACTGTCAGTAAAGAACATAGGAAGATGTGGTCCCAATTGAAAGAAAAGTATTTCAAAACTAAATAAACATTAAAGTTCATTATTAAACCTCCTTTAGTATATGGATAGAGGCAAGAAGCATTTGCCACAGTTTCTTTCAATGTATTCCAGTATAACTTTTCTGAATGTTTTGGGGCTCAAGTTTTTTTCCTACTGGGAGATCAAATAAAGTTTTCAAAAGTTTTCTGAGACAGGTTTACAAGACATTTTGAAAACATCATCATATTTATCATGACTTTGATTCCATAGTTCTGATAAATCCTGTACCTAGTTGTGCTGGATATACTGTCTTGTTACAATGGGAGGGGGAAGGGTATTTTAGATTTTTAGCATCAAAATATTGATGAGATGCTTGGTTAAGGTTAGTCAATAACTTGCATGCTTGATATCTGTGGTCAAATGAGATTTATTGCATCTAGTAAGAAGATGCTCATTTGGACCCTGGAATTCTAAATTCCTCCTTTCAAGAAGACAATGTCTCTCACTGGTGATTCTGAGTCTATGATTAGGAAAAAATGGACCTAAAAAAGTTATAGCTATTTCTCAATATCCAATTTCTTCTGGAAAATATAACATTTAGATATTCTTGACATTCAAAGTGTTTTTATAAATTTATTTCAATCCTGTTTTAGACCTAATTTTGACACTGAACGTGCTCTGCTTGCCTGTGGAATTATCTTTGCCTGGACAAATGTTAAGAGAACTGTAATGCTATAAATTTTCCTGAACCTCTCAGCAGTTTTCAGTACCATTACTCATAGAAACCTAAAGAATCTAAGTTACACATGGATAGAAAAGTTTTGAAATTATTTTCACTTATTCTTGGACAGCTATCTTCAGAAGACAGTGCCAGGAAAATTCCAGCTTAGCCCATGATATTTGCACTATGTGGTTCCTTTTTATCTTTTCATTTTAAATATCTGTGTGAAGCAACCAAGGCGAGATCAAATAAGAGATTTAGAGTAATGCTCTATCAGTACAGTGATGGCATGCAATTCTTTTTGTTAATCAGTGATGAGCTACTATAATGAACGTTACAAGGGTCAATAAACGTAAGCTCAACCTATATAGAATGTAGTGTTGATTGGTTTACTGTTCAGTTGCCGTATCAATTGGATTCAACCTGCTTCAGAAAAAGAGTTCGCTCTAAATGTTTATTTTTGTAAAATGTGAATGCTTTAGATTCATGTTCTTCTAAGACACTATATGCCTTCTATGAAATTAGGCTGACCAGATAGATCTAGTTTTGTTTGAATATACCATAAATTACTAGAGCTGTGACATTGCATAAACACAAATCATCCCACTCCATTTCAATAGGTTCAAGATTTGCACTATGTAAAGAGTGTGCCCTAGGAAATTGGACAGAGTGGTTCAATTAGAATTGTTTGTATAATTGCCAAGATGGATATTGGAAGCTATTTCTTTATGTATGCTTTCTTTTTTTAATTTTCTATTTGTTTTCTACATCTTTGTTATTTTTTTTTGTTCTTTTTTACACTTACTTTACTATATACTTTACTTAAGATGTATTTATTATTTATGTAAAATCTCTTAATAAAAGATTGTTTTTTTTAAATAGTGTGGCCCCAGTTATGTAAACTATTAAATTCTTCATATTTTGGTATTATGTTATTCTCAGTACTTGAACATGAAAGCAGTTTGGAAAACAAAGCAAAATCCAAATAGCCACAAATTATTCCAGTATCAGGGAAATAGATGGCTAATTCCTCTAATACCAAAGTGGCCAATTAGACTACTATCCTAGCAATTCAGAGATAAATTGGATGCAAAAGTGAAAGCATCTAATTGTCAGAATTGCTATAATCTAATTTCTTGTTACTTTCAACAAGTCCAAAGTCTTCATAAGAACCTTGTTTTACTATATCAAGAGTTTGATACTTGGGATGACAGAAACTGAAGGAACTCATTTGTATAATGCTTCAGATTTGCTTCAGCAAGCTTGGGAAAGTAAATAAACACCTGCCTATGACTCATTAAAACATCCACGCCAAATCCCTAATGGAATCTAACAGCTTCTTCTGAGCTCTGATGCTTAGCCACCCCCCATGCTGAGTTACAGTGATTACTCCCATTGAACCTATCTTTGTAGCTGTAGTCCTCCAGCTTTGGAACACCTCCACCTACTCCAGGGTCTTTCCAGCATCAAACAAGTTTTTATTCTCTCCAGCTATTTAATATTTTAGCATTAATTTTTATGTCAGTAATTTTATTTCCACTCATTATGTTCATTTAGTTAAGAAGTTCTTAACAAAATAAGACATAATTTAAAATTTAAAAACATGTTAAAGGGTTTTTTAATCTGCCTTGAGAAAACCTATTTTAAATAACATACAAAAAAATTAAATAAAACAAATAAAGTATACTTGGTTTGAACTTTTAAAGCCTTGATGGCTTGGTGTTCATTGCATGGATGGATTTTGTTTTTGGGAAGTAACTATTTCAAAATTTGCTATCTGCTGCTATCCAATTTCGCCAGTCTTTTTACCAGCAGCTTCCAGAAGCTGAATATTGTTTCCTATGCTTATCTATTGAAGACCCAGGGTTTGATTATTGCAACTCCACTTGGCCAATAAAGTTTGTTAAACTTCCCTACAGCCTTTTTGGAAAGCAAGCCAAGACATTACCTGAAACAAATAAAGTATGTTTAAAAGCCATTCTCATATTATGCAAGATTTGTTTTAAAATTAACTCATCGGCCTCCATGAAGATTCCAATTTAGGCCAGACCTTGAGAAGAAAAACACTAAACAATGTAAATTTATTCTTTGGTCACATTCAGTTGACTAAGATGTAACTTGTACTTGTTTAATCTGGCCACTCTTTAAATAGCTGTCAGTTTGCAAAAAGCTGATGCTTGTTCGTGATGAAGCAATTTCAAGAGCTTTTTGTAGAGATTTAGAGTTAGGCCCAAAAATGACGGTATATATACCTAGTGGGTTGAGATTTCAGAAAAAAAACAAAACTAAAAGAGAAAAACTATGCTAGGACATTAAGGTTCAACTTTTTATTAATATCCCCACATCTCAAAAACACTTTAAATTCTACATCCATCTAAACCAGGGGTGTCAAACCGCGCCCACCCCATTGCCAGCAATGGAAAAAACCGCGATACGTCACAACACATCACGTGACGTTCCGAGTTTGACACCCCTGATCTAAACTGACTAGTGGTGATGATTTTTTTTTGAGCATGGCCAGAGTGAATGAATTTTAATTGCCTCCTGGTTTTAGAAAGACCAATGCAGTAAGGAGCAGCAGGAGACAACATGTCCATTAAATACTGAATACATGTGAACAGTTATCTCACACTATACCTTTAGTTTGACAGAATAGTTGGAATCATCTACTGTTAATTCTTTTGAACACAGTGGCAATTGTAAACATGTGCAGATGTTTCATATGTGGTTTGAACTTTTGAACCCTAACCCACTCTTAAATCTAGCTACCTACTCATTATGAAAATGACTTGATAACACATAATCAAACACACTCTTGTCCGGTGGAGCCCCAACTGCACAAGACGGGATGATTGAGTGAGGAAGGGAGGGAGGAAAGAGGGAGGAAGGAGGAGTGGTGGTAGTTTGGGAAGAGGGCGGTGCAGGGGGGGGACACTGGACACGTCCATGAATGTATTGATTAGTGTTATTCTTTTTGGTTGATATTGTGATAAAAGATTTATGTTTTTGTTTTTAATTGAAAAATTAATAAAAAATTTATTAAAAAAAACCATTCTGTGTTACATACTTCTTGCTGAATTCCTTTATTGTAATATTATAGCTACATTAAATAAATAAGCTTTAACAGATGTAGAATTTATAGTTGATAAATTACTGCTCTAACATTTCCTATCAGAGAAAAAGGACAATTTTTTTTTTGTATCTTCATTGCTGCCCGAGAATTAATACTTTTCATCAGAGATCTAAATGTAGGCAAGAGAAATTCCTTTTTCTCTGACCAATAAACTAGAGATAAAGTACAAAGCAGATTGGTACAGATGGTGTTTTTTGAAATTGTGATTTATATTTATTGTGTTTGAAGGGTATAAAGGGTATGGGCAGTTGGGAGAAAAAAGGTTGATCAGCACTGTTGGCACATGAAAGCCTGATTTCCTGTCCCTAAAAGGAACAGTATTCAGCATTCATCTGCAGTTCTGAGTCTTCTAACTCCTCCCCATTAAAAGGGAAAAAATGGATTAAAGGAAAATAGAAATGGGTTAACAACTACGTACTAAATAATAACTGTTAGTGGAAAAATATGCTAATCCACAGAATTGCCATTTTTCTCTGCCAGCTTTCCTAAGCAATTAGAATGTGCCCAATGGATAGAAAGGCAATAGTTAAAGGATACATATTCATACAGGATAAATATAGCAGAAAGTTCAATATAAATCACACATATTTGTATAGTTCAATATTTGTATATATTATTTTCAGTATTTTTTATAGTAACCTGCTAAGATAAATTGTATTATAATTCCTTTTATGCAGGATGAAATTGAGAAAGCCTACCGTTATCTAATCAATGTATAGCTTTCTAACACAAAAACTATTCTAAGCTATTACATCATACTAATTATTTCCTGTCCATCCTCTTACACTGAAAAGATCAATACTGTATCTTAAAAGATGCTTATTAAGGACCTCCCATGAAAATAAGTACCAACCTTAATTGAAATCAGAAGAAATATAGCACCTTTATCTTTCTCTATAGTGTGCAACGGGAGCAAAAAACGACAATTGTTTATGCAACTGTCGAAACCCAGAAACTTTTCATTGAACCCCTCCACCCTCTCCCAAAAAACCCACCCAGAACATGCATGCAGCATAATTTTTGAGTAAAATAGTGATTGCACCAATTTTCTGAAAGTGCTGATCTAACTTTTATTGTCCAAAGGGCACTGCATACTGTCAACAATATACATCAATCCTACTGCAAAAGGACATCAGAAAGCCCAGGAAAGTTAATTGATCAAGATCAAATCATATCAGACCGAGTCCCCAGTGACCAAATAGAAAGTTTGATAAACTACTTGGAAACCGATGAAGTTACCCTGAATTCTTTCTTTCTTTTTTTTTATTCCAGGCCTAGATCAGTCCTTTAATCTGTTTCCAAATGCATGCCATTCCTTATTGAAAATGTTTGTCAATCATGATCATATAGATATTCATATTTCAGATCAAACAATGTAACTGCAAGCTCCTCAGGGCACGGATCTGCTCTTTACTATTCTGCACAATGAATGAGCATGGTGTGTGCAAGTATGACTGGCAGTATGTACAGACATAGGATACTTGAATGCATGCACTTCAAGATAGTCAACCCTCTCCAGCTTAATGAACAGGTCATAAGATGAACTATCAGCTGCTATGAATAGAAACATTTAATTAAAACTTTAATTAAAACACTGTAATAGAGAAAGTTGATATTGAAAGTCAAGTTAATATTTCATCACAATTCCATTCAGTGGCGTAGAGTGACAGTAATTTGCTCAAGGTTAACCAAACAAACTTCATGGCACAACATGAATTTGAACTCAAACAATAAATGTCTGTAGTTCATCCTTTGATTTCCGTACACACCATCTGCCAGTAATAATTATTTTTTAGTAAAAAGGAAAACATTTTAAAGGAACAGTTGTTCATATCTGAGATATTCTACCTGGGATACCCATTCACATACGAGAAGCATCAACTTAAAAAAAAATCCACATGTGAAATATTCCTAAGAGAGAAAAAGCCTCCATGGAGATGCTACTCAAAGTCTTATGTATCCAGTAGCAATTGCTGGAAGCCTGGAGTAAATTAAACTCACCCAAACTGAAGCAGATCTAGATTCAAATCCTGGCTCAGCCATGAAATTCACCAGGTTAATCTGGGCTTGACACTTACACCCAAAGGATTGTTGCAATTTAAAGAACAAGAGGGTTAAGCAATTAATTTATACAGCAAACCTATATTAAAATATTCATATAATACATAATCCTTTCTTTTCTCCGTTTTTTTTTTTTTACTCATGAGTGCCTGTACAAGTCCTTGCATTTTTCTTAGAAGCAAAAATTTGCCTGCTTCCTAGGGCTGAGAGAGAAGAAGTACTAGCCCAAAGTCATCAAGGTGGCTTTGTGCAAAAGTGAGGACTATAAATCACAGCTTTCTGGTTTCTAGTCTGGTGCCTGAACTACTACACCAAAGTGTCCGGTTTCCATAAAACTCTCGAATTTAAATTGCCATTTTTGAAACATGTTGGAAACTCCGAATTCTCATGCACTGCAATATGTTCACAGTAGCACTGCAATATGTTCACAGTATTAAATCGAAGACGTTTACCAATTGTTTCTCCGGGGATTACACCTCGACTGGGGCGGGAAAAGGCCTGCGAAAGTTTTATTGTACACAGCAACTCTTTCAGTTCCCCTATCGTTGTATGGGAAGGATGGGGGGGGCGGGAATTCCGCACGCCGGTCTTGTCCGTCAGGGGTGGCCGCAGCCCCACTCCGAGTCTCCCCGCAACTCAGAAAAGCTTCGCCGCTTCTGGAACCGCGGTCACTCCCACATAGCCAGCTTGGCGTTCACGTGCTAGCTCGCTGCTCTTCCACGGGAAAGCTCCTCCGCCATTGGTTGGCAGGCAACATTTGAAGCGCGCCCATTGGCTAGCGCGCAGCTCACACCCCTGCAGGAGCGTCCGCGAGGAAAGAAGTCTTCTTCACAAGTTCTGTAACGAGATCGGGGCTGAGAGAAGAGCAAGGGTGACCCAGGAGGAGTTGGTTTGCTAGGGCGGAATGCATCATCTTTAGCTATTGCAGCAGCCGCTCGCTCTACGTACAACTTTCAGTTAAAGGCGCTAAACGCTGCTCTGTGGGAGGCAAAAGGAAAAAAAACGGAGACCTTGAAGTGCTCTTTAAGCATCCTGAAATTTGCAGGTATTAAATGGGAGACGAGGAAAATTTAATCTCTAGTATTACTTGTTTCAAAGTGGGCTGAGCCGGTCATTTCTTAGTGTTCGCTTCCGCGTTTGGTTTCAGAATGAGCCATAGAAGAACCGCAAATTTATACTTAGATAACGTATCCAAAGCAGTAATCCTGTATCCGGGTTAGCATAGCTCGATCTTCCGTGTTCCTGGTGGGTCGGCGGGTAGGTGAACGCGCGAAAAATACAAAAAAAGTCTAAAACCGATGACCCTAACAGGAACGGGCTACGATCTTAGGACGATTAATAGAAGCTAGGGTAATTAAAAATAGTGCATTTGGAATGAATGGCCTTGGAAACGAAACAGCTGGCGTTTCGCAAGCGGCTCGCCCTGGCACTCTGTGTTAAAGGCTGCTTTTCTCATCTGGTTACTGTGAAATAGTTTGGGGAGAAGCTTTCTGGTACTTTTATTTTCCCCCCCCCTTCCCTTTTTCCCCCCTCCCTGCTTGGATGGATTGTTTGAATGTTGAAAGAAAGGGACGCGGTGAACTAGTTGCTCAGAGGAATTAAAAGCACCGGCCGCTGAATAAAAGCGACCTGACAAGGTGCATCTTGGAATTTCTAGGTGGACGAGCGAGGTCCCCGTCTGGCAACACTCGTCTTAGGCGGACGCTCGGAGCATGCTATAAAATTCACTCGGCGGTTGTGAATGATTAATCGGGTGTTTGTGGAGGGATCCAATGGAATTTTTCCATAAACTTCTCTTTTAAGAGTCGTGCAAATAGCAAAGGCGTTTTAAGGTGCAAATTGACACCAATTAAGCCCATCCGGATTAACAGTACTTCTTTACAGTTGTGGGTATTGACCTTCGAACCTTCGGTTTTTAAGAGTTTGTTCAGCCATAGGGCCTGCTGAAATGAATGGGAGTTACCTATGAGAAAGCATATTGGGGGACCGAGCCTGGTGTCTTTCAGGCAGTTTCTTTCAGAAGAGCTTCTGTGGCTCAAAGGTGGGCAATCTCTGGGGGAAATGGTGGCGGGTTTTTTTTTTGGTCTATATCTTTCCTTCTTTGAAGATAGTTTCCTTTGACATGCATGTAAAAACGGGAGAGACTGATAATTGATTCAGATATACTCACCTACCATACCATCTTGTTTCAGGGAATGAATTTGTAATGCCTGCAGGATGTGAAATTCTGGTGTCCCTCTGTCTTCTGCCCCACAGCTTGAAGCAGCAATCCAGTTCATCTCCTTTGCCCCTATGAGGTACGTCAAACACACACACATATATATTTTAAGAAGCAAGAGGAATCTTTTGAAAGTTAATTTCCTCTTGTCCACAATCACTTATATATTAAGGATTCAATGAGATTTACTCCCTGATAAATAGATATATTTCTGTAGACATACAACCCATATTCTATATGGATTGTATGTCTATATACAAAAAATGTCTCTATCTTGACATATTTAAATCACCCCAGGGAATTCTGGGGTTCTTTGTGATGCTGTCAAACATCTATAGTCCTTTAATTAACATACAGCTATATTCTCTCAACAGTGAAGATGTATTTTAGGTTTGTGTGCCATATATAGGATCAGTCTGCATTTCTATATTATGAATATGATAGACTAGGATGACACTTGATAACACAAATCCTTCCTTCATATATTCAGGGAGATAGTTTTCTGGCTGCTGCCTTGTTTGCATTAGCAGAAGGATGACTAACTGTGTAAAGCCGTTGGCAAGTCCCAAAATACAATACCTGATCTAATCAGTGGACTATTTTTAGTAAATATCGATAAGATAAATATTTAATTTTAAAGCAGACTGGTAATCTAGCTGAGATTGCATAAGTAGGAATGGATGCTATCATTACAAAATGTCAAATTTCCATACTAAGAGTGTCAGCTTCATACAGTTAACCATAGATTCCATTGTTTCCTTATGTTTTCATTCATTTTCATATTCCAAGGGGGCCAAGTCAGGCACATTTATAATAAAGAAGATAGAAAAGGGATGCACCACTCCTGGTTTTGCCCACATTTAAAATAGCAGCATACTTTCTGCATTTTAGATGCTGTATTTAAATGGAAAGATTGCTGTTTCCTTGTAGCACTTTTCAGAGGCAGTCTTAATCTAGTCATTACAGTTTGTGGTCAAAGACCAAAAAAGAAAAGGAAAAACCAACACAATCCAGTAAATGCAATGGAGAGTTAGTTAGCATGTTAGAGGGAGAAAAGTTAATGCTAATCATTAAATGTTGGTGGCCTTCTACCACAGTTATAATTAATTACCCAGTATATTCTAATAGCAATTGCAATTGATCAAAATGAAACAATGTTCACAGAAATATTGGTTGATGGATCCATTTGCAAGATGTGCATTTCAGGCTAGCCCGGGGGTAGGCAACCTTGGCTCTTTTATGACTCATGGACTTCAACTCCCAGAATTCCTGAGCCAGCATGGCTCAGACTGGAAACCTCTCCCTTTCCCCTCAGCATGGCTGGCTCAGGAATTCTGGGAGTTGAAGTCCACGAGTCATAAAAGAGCCAAGGTTGCCTACCCCTGGGCCGCTAGCCTATTCCCTTAATGAGGAGGACGAGCATTAATTCATAGTGCCAAGTATGGTGTAAAGGGTAGCTCAGCAACACTTACGAAATTGTCCTGATGGCCACATCCAAGCAGGACAGAAATGTTCTGAGTAATATCCCTTTCCAAACAAGCAGGAGTAAAACATAGTGCTTGCTAGTGTAAGTGCCTTCCTGTGCAGAACAGAGAGATTGTAAGAGTTCCAATTATGTCTCGATAAAAATCTACTGCAAAGGCCCCCATAACAATGGGTTGAAACTTTGAGTATGCAGATACATATCAAGAATCCTCTGTTTGACCTCAAGCATGGTTTTCTCTGATCCAAGCATAAGCAGTGAATGAGCTGAGAAACTGGAGTTAAAAAAAATAATAATCCAAGGATACATTTTCTTCTAAGAAGAGGCAGAAAGGATTGGTTGAACCAAAGACACAACCCAGAAAATTTAATTTTTTGGTAATATTCAAATATTTTATAGTGTCACAGCCCCACTTCCAGCCAAAGAAATATGTTTGCCTGGATCAAATGAACATAAAACATTCTGATGCATTTTGACTGAATTGCTTCTATTGTCTTTATAATTTTGTTTACTTATTTACTTTGATCTGCGAAAGCAATTCTAGGCCAACAATCAATAGTTTGATATTCTCCTCTCTATTTCAAAAAGTCAGCATAATGACCTAAATTGCATAAATTTGGGGTGTGTAATTTTTTAAAAATCCATGGGCAATATAGGCTTTTGAGTAGTCAGAAGCACGAGAGGTTAATGAGGCCAGGACAAAACTGGAAGTGATTTAATTTACATTTAAATGAGAATAAAAGGAAAAAATGGATTTGCTTAACAGCCATGTGATTTGCTTAAGCACGGTGACTCATTTTATAACAATCATAAAAACGGTCATAAGAATCGAGTCTGGTCATGTGCCTTGACTTAAGACCAAAATTCCAGTCACAATTGTAATAATTCAAGCACATTTTATTATCCAAGCTTCTGGTTTATCTTAAGATCATTTATATTTTACTACTGTGGTGTTCATATTTCTTAGAATTGGACTCATCAGGCAAAATACCTTTTAACTGTTTGTAAGCCACTTAGTGTAATATATGTGAAATGGGCAGCTGTATACAATTATTTATAAAAAAAATATGTTTAAAAGTCAGAAAAAAGAATCTCCAAACCAAGTCTATACTGCTTAGTTGGAGTAAGGGCAAACCTTGAGACTTGCAGTTTAGTCTTAACAGGTACAGGATATAATTGGATTAAGGACTTAGAAAGATTTCCTTTTTAATCTCAAGAAAATTGGATCTCATGAAAATTCTAGAGAAAATCTTAGAGAATAAAAATGGTGTGCAATTGTACCTTTGTTTGCAAATGTGACATTTCATCTACAAAAGAAATGAAGATGAGATTGTGCAAGGCATTCTGGAAGGCTAAGGGATGTAAGGGAGTTATCTCACCAGGTATATCTGGTGATATTTTTATGGGTATTCCTAGAATGTTTTCAAAATTTCAAATTGACCAGAGGGACTGGTCTTTAATGAAATTTAATGTCTTCTGTAATATGAAAGATCTATAGCCGAAAATACACGCTACTGAAAAATACAGGTAATCTTTGGGTTATGATGGCAATTGGGACTGGGATTGCATAGCTAAGCAGGGTGATTGTAAAGGGCAATGTCACATGACTGCATCACTTGGCGATGGCAATTCTGGGCAGCTTTGGTTGCTGTTGTAACCCCAAGACATAGATCATTAAGTACGACGAGATGGAAGTCCTAGATAAATAGCATGGGGTGCCATGGGGGATGGGGTGGAGACTGGGGGAGGACCCAGGAGGACCAGTGGAAGCATGGGCAGGTGGGGTAGGGGGGAGAAAAAGCAAGACCAGCTTACTGGAGTGACTTGTTATCTTCCCTGCCGGCCTTCCTGTTGAATTTGCTTGTGGGATGCTAGCAGGGAAGGTCACAAATGGCAATCACATAACCCTAGCTCCCTGCAACATTGTAATTGTAAACTGGATTGTGATCGTGACCACCAAGGTTCTATGATGGCCAGAACTCTGAGCACTTGTTCTATGTCCACTGTTTCAGTGCTGCTATAATTTTAAGTGGGCGCTGAATAAATGCACATAATCTGTGGACTACTTGTAAATTGAATGCACTTGTTAAAATATGCCAGGAACTATTATAGAGGGGTCCTCTGCTGCAGTTGTAAATAGTAAAGAAACTAATATAATAATAAAAAAGAAGACATAGATCTCAATAGGAGCCGATAGCAAGGGGTATCTTTGCTTATTTGTGTTATCTATTGGCATCACCTTTCACTTTGAATAGATTGCTACTGATGTCTAGATATCTTCAGGATTACAGTAATTATTTACTATTATTGGATACTTTACTATTCATCTTATTGGGCTTATGATTTGGTCAGCAGTAGTAAAGCCCAGATGGTTGGCTCCCATGCTAGCAGCCTCCTGTTGTTTCCTTCACGTGAGTGGATCAATTGAAAGAAGTCCAGCTCACAATATAGCCAGCATCGTGTTGTGATTAATGTATTGGACAGAACTGAGTGGAGGGGGCAGGTTTACAGTTCTAGAGCTCAACGAGTGATACTAGGCCAGTGTTTTCTCTCTCAACCTAGCTACTTTCCCATTCGTTGATAGGAGGATGAAATAAGGAACATCTGTGTATGTGTGTTCTCCTGAGTCCACAGAGGACAGCTGGGATATAGATCTAAAGAATAATATTACCATCTCCCAGGAGAGCTATTGATGCTCAAATGTAGGGAAGGACAATTTTCTTGAGTCAGACCTGCAACACCAGCGGACTGGAGAGCTATTCATAATGTCTCCAAAAGATATTAATACTTCACAGGAAGTATTTTTTGCCTGCTCTTCGTGGTTTTCCTAAAGTTTAAGCTAGAAGTGAGAAGAGGAAGCCCCTTCAAATAGTCAAAAAAGTTAAATACTTGGGCATTTATCTAACTGCAAAATATACAACATTAAAAGAAGATAACTATGAGAGACTAATGAAACAAATAAAAATAGACTTGGAAAAGTGGGAAAATCTTCAACTATCACTGTTAGGAAGAATAGCGACTGTTAAGATGAATATTTTACCAAAGCTAATTTTTTTTATTTCAAACAATTCCCGTTAAACTGAGCAAGAAATTTTTTGATGATTTAAATGCAATAATACTAAGATTTATATGGCAAAAAAAGAAAACCAGAATTAAATGTAAACTGTTACAAGAAGCCAAAGACAGAGGGAGCTTTGGACTTCCAGATTGGAGACTATTATCAAGCAGCTATTCTGCTTTGACTCAAAGAATGGATTGTACTGAGAAACAAAAGATTGCTCTACTTAGAGGGACATGATCTTCAACTAGGTTGGCATGCCTTTATATGGTATGACAAAGCTAAAGTGCATAAATATTTTCAAAATCACGCTATAAGAAATGTATTACTTTCAGAATGGGAGAAAATTAGACATAAAATGTATATGAAAATACCTGAGTGGCTCTCAACAATGGAAGCATTTGCTTATCCAAATTTGATTAATTATGACAAGCTGGTTAGTTATAAAGACATTTTGGATAAAGATGGAAAACTTAAGGACAGGCAAACCCTTCAACAACAAGGTATTGACTTAACATGGTGGTCCTATTTGCAAATTCAAACAAGATACGAAAAAGACATAAAATCAACAGGATTTTATAAAGAACAGATTCCATTAGACAAAATCTTGTTAAAAACGGATGAGAATTTGATTAGGAAACTTTATAAATTTCTTTTAAATTGGAAGATGGAAGAAGAACAAGTGAAAGAAACAATGATAGTATGGGCAAAGAATTTTGGATATTCTATAGATTTAGAAGACTGGCAAAAACTCTGGGACAAAAATATTAAGCTCACTAAAGCAGCAGCATATAAAGAAAAATTATATAAGATGTTTTATAAATGGCATATGACACCAGTTCGTTTAGAGAAAATGTTTAAAAATGTATCGAATACTTGTTGGAAATGTAAACAACGCCAGGCACTTATTGCCCTAACGCTAAGAAATATTGGTCTAAGATTCATAGATGGCTGGAAAAGATGATGAAAATACAGATAGAATTTAAACCGGAACTTTTTTTACTAGGAATATTAAGACCTAATTATGGTAAAGAGAATGATTATTTGATACTACATGTTTTAACAGTTGCAAGGATAGTGTTTGCCCAATTTTGGAAAAATGAAAATCTACCATCTGACCAGACTATAATTACTAAAATTCTAGACTGTGCAGAAATGGATAGATTAACATTGGAGATGAAAGAGAAAGATGATTCAGTTTATTTTAAAACTTGGGAAAATTTTTATGAATGGTTAGAGAGGCATTAGAATTTGAAAAGAATTTAATATTATAGAATAAATGATGGATGTCTAATTGAGTCATAGTTACTAGGTTAATAACATCTTTGTTTTTAGTGTTTTATTATCGTTAATGTTGATATTTATGATTATTTGAGATTTTATTAATTATATTTATATACATAGAAGAATTTTATCTATTTACTATTTATTAGTAACATGATTATATTTAATCTTATTTTAAAATGACCGAGTATGATATGAATTATCTTTATTCACCATTATGACCCGGATGGTTGCTTGTTTGTCAAAGCATGAGATTATTGTACTTACCCTTTTTTTTAATCCCAATTCCCCATTCCCTTCCTCCCCCATACCTGTATTGTTCCTAGTTTTTTCCCTATTCATATAAACCCAATAAAATATTTTTTTTAAAAAAAGGAAGAGGAAGCCCCTGGAAGCCATACTGCACTCATTTCTAGTGTTTAAAACCTTGTTAAATTGCCCTAAAATGGTAAGTAAAATTCAGCAGCAAAGTGACAGAATTAAGAAAAAGATTGGGAGCCACTATGGGTTGTATGATGTGTGGGGGGGGGGGAGGAGTGGGGTTGGAAAATAATGCTGTTTGCCTCTCAGATGCCTAATGTTCCTTCTCCCGCTCCCCCCCCCCCCATTTTTGGAGGGAATTTAGTGCAAATATTGCACCATTGAAAATCAATTCTTTCCTACTGAATTTCAGTAGTGCAGTTTTAAGGTCTGGAGGGCTATAAATTGGTTGTCGGGAACTCCATTTGGGTCACAGATTGGAATATAGTTTATTAATGAATACTAAGATGCAAGAGCTACCCATTGCCGTATGCCTGCAATAATATGCAAGTCAGAATAACCTTGCTTCTTTATGAGTGACAAGGTGATTATTTCTTCAACCTGCATTCCTGGGATTGGATATTTAGTTAACTCTTTGAATGAATACTTTTGCTAGGCCATCCTCTATATTCTACAAGTCATATAACCCTTCTTTCCATCAGCCCCCTCCCATCTTTTAAAACACCATTTCAACTTGATAGGGCAGGTTTTCTTCATGCCATTCACGTATTTTTATTATACTTTGGGGGAAGGGGCGATAATAGACTTTTGATTGCAGCAAATAGTTACAGAGAACGGGTAAGCATTCCATGGCCCACACAAATACCAGGAAGAATTCAGCAGAGTTGGTGGTACTTCATGCATTCCACCCTTGAAATGGCAGATAAATATGTTTAATGCTCAGGGCTCTGAAGATGACCTGCACTGCTAGGTCTTAAAGTTATAAAAAAATTGAGAAACCACTCTTTCACAATAAAGGTCATGAAGAGCTGTTGAAAATTTTATAATGGGTGGTGCGGGTAAGATAAAGGGAAGTCTGGTAGGGATCAAAGATTGAGTAAAAAGCTTCCGGATATGTTTTTAATTGTGAGACAGAAATCTGTTGTTATTTGCATAGATAGGAAAGACATCCAGTATATCTGAAAGCTGTGCACCTGTTGGAACTATTTGGAACCTGACAGTCACTACTAAACAGTGCCTGTATTTTCAAGAGATTTTAAAATGCATTAGAACAGGTTTGAAAGAACATTTAAATCTAGTTTTCTGGTTTCAGCTATAGCTAGGCAGATTCGCTGGACATGGGGCATGCAGGCTGCAGATTATAGAAACTGAAAGCCAACATGTCTGGCCGAGAGCAGTGGAAGAAATCTGTCATGTGCTAAACTTGTTTGTTTGGGTAAACTGGAGAGTTGGATCCTAATTTAGTGACTTTCAAAGCTGTTTTTAAAAGATGCATGACTTTGTTTGTTTATATGTATGTCCTCATTCTCAAATAAGCCAAGAGTAGCATACATGTAATAGTCTCCAGCAGTGTCTGTGGGAAAAGAGATGGAGGGAGAGTCAAGATGGTGGTTGTGTGTAAATTTTGCAATCAAATAAACATTATCTTAACATTTTTGACGCATGCATGCACACACGCCCCCTGGGTAAATGTTCCTGGTAGTCATTTACTGAAATATTTATAGAAGTGCAATTAGTTCCTATTCATCTAGAAGCAGTTTGAAGATTTAGAAACCTGGAGACAGTGAGTTATCATCATCATCGCCATCTATTTTGCTTTGCCGGATTTTGCTTTGTTGCCAGTTGCTTTGCCAGGTCTTGGGTTTTTTTTTTTAGCAAACCTGGTTTGGGCTCCAAGCATCTGGCTTGAGAAATGTATGTAATATTCATATAAGTAGCATTAAATTCTATTTATATATTTCTTCATAGCTATTGATACATGGGCTTTTGGCTTTGCAAAAGTCTCAGAGGAGGTTAGATTAAGGATACTCCTTCCATAGGGGCTCTGAACATGACCAACCCCCTTATTTCAACCCTCAGTCTGGTCTTATTTGTCCCCTATGGAATTGCCCTCAGAATACTAGCCACCCTCACTGGCAGCAAGAGTCTCTCCATCTTCTCCCTCAGTCATCAACTTGCTCATTCCAAGTGTTGCTCCTCCTGAACAATTATCCAGAGACAGCACTCTGAGAGAACCAGCAAATTGACTACTATATCCTGTTAATTGGGTTCTCAACCCCTCAGCTGCGGACCGGCATTGGTCCATGGCCCGTTGGGAACTGGGCCGTGCAAGGAAGTGAAGCCCCATCCACACATGTGCGGTATCGAGACAGCACACAAAACCATGCCCCCTTCGATCCACAAAAAAACCACCCTGCATTAAACTGGTCCCTGGCACTCAAAAGATTTGGGACCACTGCTGTTAATGCTCTCTCTGTCCTCTCTTGAAACATAGCTTGGTAGGCCCCAAAAGAAGCACACCCAGATTTTCTTGGATTCCTATCCAGATTTGATAAAATCATTTTGAGACATGGATGTTGGGGGAATTCTCAGTCCTATTTTTTCTGTTAGCTCCTGCACCAGCTAACCTCAGATGTGGTGGTCCTAAGAGGGGGCTTGGTCTGTTTTTATCTCTTCCACCTTACAGTATGTGTTCAAATTGTAAAACAATCATTTCCGTTTGAGAATGCTGTATCAGCTTCATTAGTCTTTGACCAGTTTTCCTTATTATGCATTAACGTCTATCTTCCTCCTCAGCAGCCCCAGTTACAGGTAACCCAAACCTGGAAGCAGGTTGATAACTTCCTTAATGTTTACCTGAATGAATTTTCCAGTGCATATATTCTAGTAGGTGGGGACTTCAACACAAAAGCAGGTTATAATGATGGAGTTCACTATGGACTCTTCAATTCCTACCGCACTGAAGAAGTTAATTGAGCCACTATGTCTAGTTCCTTCAAAGATACTAAATATAACCTTATGGCTTTAGGTTGCTACATATGATAAATTATTATTAATAGCAACAACAACAACAATAATAATAATAGAGACTAACCTTGGAGGGACCTTGGAGATCTTCTAGTCCAACCCCCTGCTTAGGCAGGAAACCTTATACCATTTCAGACAAATGTTTATCCAGTCTCTTCTTAAAAACGTCCAGTGTTGGAGCATTCACAGCTTCTGGAGGCAGATTGCTCCACTGATTAATTGTTCTAACTGTCAGGAAATTTCTCCTTAAGTTCTAGGTTGCTTCTCTCCTTGATTAGTTTCCATCCATTGCTTCTTGTCCTGCCTTCAAGGGCTGTGGAGAATAGTTTGACTCCCTCTTCTTTGCAACTCCTTAGATCAGGGATGTCAAACTGCCGGCCCATGGACCGGTTGCATCATACCGAGGCCGTGCCCACCCCAGCTCTGGCAATGCAAAAAAAAAGTCATGGTACAGTGCGACATGTCACGTGACAGAGCGAGTTTAACACCCGTGCCTTAGATATTGGAACACTGCTATCATGTCACCCCTCGTCCTTCTCTTCATTAAACTAGACATAACCAATTCCAGCAACCGTTCTTTATATGTTTTAGCTTCCAGTCCCCTAATCATCTTTGTTGCTCTTCTCTGTACTCTCATAAATAGGCTTAACCTACGGGGATATTTTTAAAGAAATGTGGTCTTTTTAAAAAAAATATCCATATTTTTGCACAAACCTGCTCCTTCTGTTGCACAACAGATTCTGTGGAAAATACAGATTTGACTAGTTTCCAATTATTGGACCTGGTGATCCTGCTTTGAAATTGGATATTATTAGCTTGCTGTTGTAGGTCTTACTTGCTGTGACATTTGAAGTGGTGGTTTTTGTTCTTGTTTTAGTAAGAGTAATTAAAGGTAACTTGATCTTTGAATGTATGAATCGGAACAAGTCTTCTGGGGGCTCTTAGTAGCAAAAACTCACCAAGACTTCTAAGCAGGCTCCAGTATAAAATGAAGCGTATCAGAAATTATTGCAAAAATGTTTGCTATTCTGGTTTAGTTTGAAGGTGGATAATTATATGTTAGAGAAAGTTACTACGTTACCAGAATTCTATTTCTTTACAATTATCTGCTTTCACTTTCCCTGAATGCCACTGGCAAATCTGTCAAACCGGATTCCAAATGCAATATAGCCTTCAGGCTTTTATCTCACCAGAAATGATTGCCCTCTTATCAAATAAGAAATCAATTTTTAGCTACTGTATGGTTCCTAACATCAAGCAGCAGGTGGCTTTTCTGAGTAAATGGTTGCTGCTATGATTTTCAACTGGGCAAAAGTTACATACATTTTTGGTGAGTTTTGAAAAACCTGGGCTGTTGTTTCATAAAGATCAAGCAGAGGAGGTATTGCCCTTTCTCACTAGTGTTGTGCATTAAGGGCAAATGTATTAGAGAAAACGCCTGGAAAACTGTGGATCTTGTACTGCATATGTCCGTGGTGGCAAACCTATGGCACGGGTGCCAGAGGTGGCACTCAGAGCCCTCTCTGTGGGCACGCGCGCCATCACCCCCATCCTAGACCTTCAGCTGGGTTTTATAAAACCTTTTCGCTTTAGGTCTCCGCCGCCATGTGCAAAAAAAAAAAAAAGGTTCAATCAATCAGTCAATTTCAACTTCTCGCAGGGAAAAAAAGATCTTGCACAGTTGGAATTGATTGATTGAACTTTTTAGTCCCACCCAGTCTGCCATTACTACCGCAGCCACGCCCACCCAATGGGCCACACCCACCCGGCACCCGACGATGCATAAGTGGGTTTTGGGTTGCAGTTTGGGCACTCGGTCCCTAAAAGGTTCGCCATCACTGGCATATGTTGTGACTTTATCCACTATTAATGATCTTCATGGGGAAAAGCCTTTAAAATTTCTTGGGGATAGCAATGTTTCCAAAAATATAGTTTGTTTAGGCAACAGTTTCCAAATATACAGAAGGTGATATCTGTTGCTTTGATTTCCTAAGAAGTTGAGAGAAAAGCCAGTAGTTTTAAGGTGTCTGTTCTACACAGCTGAAGACAAAGCAGACATTAATAAAAAGAAGTTTCGGTATTTGGCATATGCAGGTTTATCTGTTGGCTGATCCTCTAGTCTATGTGCATGAGTCAAAGTTTCATGAATGATAAAACCTTGCAAAATGTTCTACAGAAATTTCAGCAATTTTGAATTAAATATCTAGGGTAAAAATCTGTTGCATGAATGGCTCTTAGTCTCTGTCACTCTTATTTATTGATTTGAAACTCTTTGGATTGCAGCCTTCCTTAGTCCAGGGCCTTGCAGATGGGGTTAGCCTTTAAATTGAAATGCAAGTTTGGGAAAAATTGTGAACTCTTGTTTATTTATTTTTGCCTGAGTTTTGAATGTTGTTGTTATAAACTGATTGTTATAAATTGATAGTACAGTTCTTAATGCCAACAAATCAGTTATACAATCCCAATCAATTGTGAAGCTTTTGTGGCTTGTATAACAATTATACATGAGTTCCAAGCTTCATAGTATAATTATTATTGACTTATTACATTTATATTTCATCTTCTTTCCAAGAAGTTATAGATGATATACGTGGTTCTGCCCTCCCAACTCACTCTTGCAAAAGCTATCCTATGTAGAATGTCTGTGGAGATTCTCAATCATCCAGGTCATGGTTATCCCAAAGGTGCTTTTCCAAAAGGCAACTGGACTTCATTGGGAGTTTTTTCCCCTTGAAAATGTTTTGGTTATCATCCAAGAAGCTTCTTCAGTTCTGACTCATAGGACCCACCCTATGTAGTAATTTTAAAAAAATCTTATTTCCAGTCCAGGTTCAGTGTCTAAATTAAGGTAATATACTTTAACTGTTAAATTTCCCACAGCTCAAGCAGCAGGACCAGAGGCAAGGAATTATGGGAGTTGTGATTCAAAACATCTGGTTGGGACCAAGTTGAGCTGCCCATTTTCTTTTAAACCCTTTGATGCTATTGGAATCTCTTTTCTCAGGCCAATTTATTTGTATTTTTGTAAACTGACTTTCCATAGAGGCCGGAACTTGTCACGGTTAAGGGATAATGGTTCCTAATGTAGACTGGCTTGCAGTGTAAAATATAATTTGCCTATTTACATAAATATATTCTGCAAGTGTTTTGCAGATTAGATATTGCTATTTTGTATGTTAATACTGCTCTGAGTTGTAGCTAACTCAAAGGTGAACTTTGGACAAATACTCATTTATTCTCTCCTTGTAATTTGAAGCCACCTATTTCCAAATCTATGTAATATGTAATATTCAAAACTGCAAGAAATCCAGAAAGTAGTAACATACACCGATGGAATTAGGTAGTTTTCTTGTAGGCAGTATTTCTTCACATTATTTATTTAATCCTTTTTCTTATTCGTGCCTGGATCCTGGCAAAGTTTTACGGAAGTGAATTTGAATGTACTGTGACTCAAATTCATTGACATAGTTACATCAATGCAAATTCCTGAAATGTCTCAATATTGCCAAACTGTAAATCTGTGACGTCACAGGTCTGCTATGGCTTCCGCTCCAGTTAAGAAGTTAGGGCAGCTCTTTCTTTCTGCAGTCTATTCTGTTTCCTGTTTCTACACACTGAAAGAAAAAGTTCCAGGACTTAGAGGAATAGAGAACTTGCTGTAAAAGAAATGCGGTCTTAGCCTCTGGCAGTTGTGTTTTACTCAGCTCTCCAAGCCTGTCCATGCTTTATTGCTCTGCTGGTTTTCAATATCTAACCGTTCAGAATGCTCCAAACTGGAATGCAGTTTCGACCGAGCTCTTTCTGGGTTACAGGGTGAGTGTGTGGTAAACTATTATGTTGCCTTTCAATAAGATGTGATAGAAGAAAGATAGATTTTTTTCCCCCAGTAAAATATCTGAGGCAGGTTTAGTATTGTAATGTCGGGGAAGGTGTGATTCCATGATCATATAAGTAGAAATTTAAAGTCTGGGTCTTTGTTTGGGGAGATAGCATGTGAAATGGCATGAAACATGGTTTTGATCTATTTGTGACATCTTCTGTTGAAATCTGCCAAAACGTACACTTTCTCCATGGAGGAGTGCCTATTTCTGAAAATGTGAACATGCCATTTGGCTGCTAGATCAGGGCAGACATATCAACTTGTAAGTCCAACTGTTTTGTTGCCAGACAGCCTAATTCTAAAAATTTGAGTTGTACGTCCACATTTCTTGTACTTCTGACCTGTATCTGATTGTCTTTATTGAGGATATTAAGCAAGGGTAAGACTGTGAGCTTTATATACCCAGTAGAGTCCAGTATATATTTGATGAGATAACTAAAAGTACAAAGCTTGAAAATGAGCAGGCTTTCCTAAAACATGCTATCCAGAGAATATCAGAGAATAGGGACTGGCTGCGGCCTGCTATGTGGCTTTGTAACTGTTTAATGTGTTCCTACTTTTTATTTATCCCCTCCTCCAGAATCTTGGATTCTTTTCCTCAGAAGCCCAGAATGGCAGTGGATGTAGCCATGCAACTCTACCTGCGGGCACCCTCTTTGCGGAAAGAGAGTTTTGCCTACAAAATAGCCCCAAAGATCAAGAAACCTTTGCGACCCTGCATCTATGTCAACAGCAGCCCTGTGTTGAATGAGCTGGGGGCAGAGGTCCAAGCTCTGCAGAGGAACAGGGTGAAGAAAAGGGTTTCTTTTGCGGACAGCAGAGGCTTGGCTCTGACAGTGGTGAAAGTGTTCTCAGAATTTGATGACCCCTTGGATATTCCCTTGAACATCACAGAACTGATAGACAATATTGTGAGCCTGACCACAGTGGATCACGATGACTTTGTCTTGGATTTTGTACAGCCTTCGGCAGATTACTTGGACTTCCGGAATCGCCTGCAGGCGGACTGCGTTTGCCTTGAGAACTGCATGTTGAAAGATAAAGCTATTGTGGGTACTGTGAAAGTCAGGAATCTGGCGTTTGAGAAGGCCGTCAAGATTCGGATGACCTTTGATACTTGGAAAACCTTCACGGATTACCCATGCCAATACGTGAAGGACACCTATGCCAGTTCCGATAAGGATACGTTCTCCTTTGATATTAGTTTGCCAGAGCGGTTTCAAGCCCATGAAAGAATCGAGTTTGCAGTGTGTTATGAATGTGATGGCAAAGTCTACTGGGATAGCAACAAGGGGTTGAATTACAGGATCATCCGCTCTGAACTCAAATCGGCTCGGGAGATTTCACAACCTCATAGTGAGCCAGATTTTGGGATTGCCTTTGATCAGTTTGGAAGCCCCCGGTGTTCTTATGGTTTATTTCCTGAATGGCCTAGCTATTCCGGATATGAAAAACTTGGCCCTTATTATTAAATCAGAGACTCTGGATTATATTTACTGCACAGGAATGAAGAGACAGAGAGAGAAAACCCTCTTGAGGAGATGGTTGCAGAGTCAGAGTGGGCAAAAAACCGAAGGTGTACTTACAGAATAGAAACAAAGAGACACGAGAAAACTCCTGGCTGAAAAGGTTTTTAGGGCAGATGCTCTCTTCATTTTCCTTTGAATTTAAACAAAAGGAGATGGTCTCCTGTGACATGGCTGCCACAGATCGAATTCAGTACTTGGTGCTGTAGTTTGGGCAATTTGGTTTATGTGCGTCCTTTGAGATACATTACAGTATTGTCAGCTGTGCAGAACGGATTCCCCCCCCCCTTTGTTCGTTTTCTGTACTCTCGAATCAAACTTGCTATGCACCTCTCTGACAAAGCCAACTCTCTGAGAAGAAACAAGATGCAGGGATGAGCTAAGCGGTGTTCCCCCTCCTCTCTTAATCAGATTGTACAATCTGTGAGAGGCTAAGAGTCCCAAATGGAAAAGACTATAATTTTAGCTCAGATGATCCTTTGCTTCCTTCCATTTTAGGAATTGCCTTGTTTATGGGAAGATTCCAAAATGCTTACTCACCATTCTGCCTGTATCTCTTTTCCTAAACCCATATGTACATTTCTTTCAGTGGCTGAGTCAGACGAGCGCTATGGAGCCTAGTCACACAATCCATCCTTAATCAACCTGGTGCCCTCAGGATGTACTAGACTTAAGTTCCTATGATCTCCAGGCAGGACAGTCAGTGGCCTGGAGAAGGTTGATGTAGCATTTTAGCTTCCATAATAAGTAATAATTTTATGTAAATGATTTTACTTATCTCTCTCCTTCCTCCTTTATTAAGTGGTGGTGGACTGTTAAGAATAAAATTGTTTTTAAGTCTTAACTCCTCATGACACCATCTTATTTAAATATAATTTTGTTTGGGGCCTGCTGGGCTTAGTCATCTGGGTGAAGAACATTTTAAAATTCCATTTTGTTTCATGAATTTTATAAAATGCCTATAAATTGAATGTTACTGACATAAATAAGATATCGTGTCAAATAAAGGATACCCACTGAATCCAGTTTTCTGTTGCCCTCAATGCTTATGCTCAGTAATAGGAGCATTTTAACTCAGCGGTAGAACAGATGGTTTGAATTCAGACACAAGAACGTTTGGTCTCTCCAGAGATGTTAAATATTCTGTGTCAGATCTTTCCCCAGCAGGCTGGATTAGACCAATTAATAAATCAGTTTTTATTACAGCGTAAAGAAAGTGGGCTACAGTCAACTAAAAAGCATAGAAAACACATCAAAATCTAAAAAATTAATTATGATAAGAAGCTGAAAGACATAAAGCAGAAAGTCTGTGCATAAAAACCAAAAGCTTAATGGGAAACTGAAAGAAGGTATAGAAGCATTAGATGGGTGTAGGGGAGCATAGAGATTAGATCAGTACAGAGCACTCTAGAATGGTGAATTAGATGTTCATTGAGGCTGCTTTAGGGCAGAGGTCATCATCTGTTGGATTTTAAGCACTGCTACATAAAACCTGGCAACAAATATTCTAGCAGGGTTAATATCTGAAAGCAGTAGGAAGGTGTAGAATTGTCCTGAACATATGGGCATTTATGCAATGATGGCAAGATGAGCCTAGTGCAGGGGTAGGCAACCTTGGCTCTTTTATGACTTGTGGACTTCAACTCCCAGAATTCCTGAGCCAGCCATGCTGAGAGAAAAGGGAGAGGTTTCCAAGCTGAGCCATGCTGGCTCAGGAATTTTGGGAGTTGAAGTCCACGAGTCATAAAAGAGCCAAGGTTGCCTACCCCTGGCCTAGTGCGAATGTCTCTGTAGTACAGGCTCTGCAGGAGTAAGTACTCTGTTGTTTCTGTGTGTCCAGAGTCACAGGATGTTACCTCTCTGGATAGGGGATCTTCCAGTATTGGCCTTCAGCAGCAGCTGAGGGCATGGCATGGCATTGTGGTCGAGTGAATTAAACAGCCATACAAGAGTCGAGGAACTTATGTTAGGTAGCTTTAATTTAGAAAAGCTAAAAGCCAGTATGGATGAATTCCAGTGGCTACTGTGTATCAAACACAAGTCCTTTTTATAATGAAATTGGTATCCAATTTCTTGTCAGTTTCTCCCGACTAAACTATGCAATGAGCTAGATTGACAGATATCCTGATCTTTTCTTTGGCAATGGACAGATGTAGTATGAAATGAAACACCAAATTTCCTATGTTCCTGAATGCTGGTAAAGTTGAGAAGGAAAGATGGTTCACCAAAAATGGTAAATCACTCGTTGCACTCAGAGCAAAACAATCCAAAAATCTTGCTTCATCTTCATAAATGTATGACTATTTCTTTTCCGAAATGTTTTCCCCTATTGGCAGATGCCATAGTAAACTACAAGTGATGACCATGTTTTATCATTTATTGGGGCCAATCCTTCTGTGGTTCTTGTTTAACACTAAAGAAAGCCATTTAGACTTTCCACCTTAATAAATCCAACTGACTAGAAAGTTAACCCATTTCAGTGCTTGTTTGTAATGTCAATAACAAAATGGTGAAATTACTTGATAGCTCAAACATACGTACCAGAGTTTCATAACTCAACTTTAAATCAAATCAGTTGTTCTGGCTCCATTCAATGATAGAATAAGTAGCCCCATAAATAGTTTTGCTGTATGTGAAGTAGAACTGAGGATTTTAGATTTAGTATCTAATATTCAGATGAAGTTCTTATGTTCCCTGTTCTATCTGAAAAATCTTGATTTGGAAAGGGGTTCATGCAGGCTCCTACGCAATTTTGGAGAAGCAGCAGTGACCAAGCCTGATTATTTAGCGTGATGCAAGAGCCTTTCCCTGGAATGTTAGCTTGTGGTTAAAAATGGGGAAAGTCTGCCAGCATGCCACGGCTTGTTTCTTAAGAAATCTGAATCCCCAGCATTTCCTTAACTCTCTATAATGAGTCCTGTCATTTCATTTCCATGCCTTCAATTTGAATTAAGACTTGGCACTGGAGCTGTTAGAAGCTGTGTATTAGAAACTTCAGCACAAATACCCAATTGGTCTTAGTTATTGCTGCTTTAAAAATAAAAAATAAAATCTCTGCAGACGGTGTGATCGGCAGGTGTGTAAGCCTGTTATGATAAAGCCGAATCCAGACAAAGTGGGGACTTGACTTCTCCTGCTTGCTATGGATCTCTTTTCCCATTGCCATTTGAAAAGTGAGAGCATGGCTTCTTTCGCAATGGGGTTTAATCTGAGGAGAAGGGTTTTGTGGCTGAGCCACTCTGATGTGTTGACTAATACTTTCTGTGAAGGGAAACTGATCTAACTGAATCTTCTGGTTGGTTATATGAAAGAAAAAAGCATTTATTTTTTACTTCCCCAAGAAACAACCAGTAATCGAATGCATTCATTAACTGCTGCTTTAACTTAAATAGCAAGATTTTCAAAACCATTTGGAAGTGAACCCACTGAACACAGCAGTACATATGTTCAAAAGAAATATGTATCATAACCCTTCTCTTCCTGAAGACCTCCAGATGGCTGCAGGGGATGATGGGATGGTTGTCTGGAGGGTCTGGGAGGGCTTGAGAAGCAGGAAAAGGCTAATGTGTAAATTTGTAGTTAGAGAGTAGAAAATTAGTTTAAATTACAAGTTTGGGATTGCAAGTGGGAAGTTACTGTAGACTACAAGAAATGTTTTAATCCTTGTGTATATTCAAGAAATAATCCCCCAAAGTCATGTGCAAAAACCGTTCCTTCATGCAACCCCTCAATAACATTGCAAATCGGCTGTTCACAACTGCCTTGCATGTTGAATTAACATGCCAGAAGGAAAAATAAGCTGGACTAACTTAATGCATTATCCTTATTCTTCTGATCAGGACTATATGTAGCCCTATTTAGATAAGGTTTCTTCCTGTAAGCCTTGAAACATGACACATCTTTATAAAATCCAGATCCCGTTCCCCTGATCCATCCATCTGTATTAATCCTTCATATTCCTACCCTGTCTAGGGATTTGATATACGACTGAAACATGTCAAATAACAATATTGAACTGAAGAACTCTGGACAAATTGAATATAAACCAGTTGGGTTGTTTCAGTCCAAAAGTCTGGATTCCATGTATCCCTTAACTCAGTCTTCTAAAGGCCTTATGCTGGGCTGTAATGGCTTCCTCTGATGGTATGTAAAATTATCCTAAAGGTTTCCAAGAAAGAAAGTCAAAGTAAGTGACAAAGACACAATTTGCTTAACTCAAGGGGGCAAAACTTGAGTTTCGTGGTCTGAGTGTTCCTCTGATTGAATTTTGAAAATATGAGTAAGTTTAACTATAACTAGTGCACCCCTGCACAAAGTCATAATGAAGTTTGCTTGGTTTGGCTTTGTTTTGTGGATGACCATTGGGTTTGTAAACCCTGGCCTATTGAGTCAATGTGAATCCAAATAATTGGCTTATTTAGCAGATCTAGCTTATTGTGATGTGACTATAGAGAGAAAGAGAAAAATTGCTTGACTGTGTGAAATGCATACCCAGGATGGCTATAACAAATGCACTTTTATTTCAGTCTTCTTTCCAAATTGTAAAGCCAACTTCTTGGACTTTTGTGTTTCTCTTGCCTGTATGAATGTAATGAGGAATAGTCCATTTTTTGCTTCAGGATGCCTTGCATGTTGTTAAATATATTTTTTACACACCTAAAAATGCACTTTACAATCACAATGGATTTATTTTGTGTAGTGTTTTTTGAAATGTTTTTATCAGAGAGCAAATAATAAACTGTTACAAATAAAACATGCATTGGGTTTTTCTCTTCTTTCAAACAATGAATTAAAGACATGGGGAAAAAAAGATATTTGACAACTCCTGATGAGACAAAGAAAACTTCACAAAAAAAGAACAAGATTCGGGACTTGTTCTAGATCAATGTTTCTTAAAGTGTGGTTCTAGGATCTACAAAATCAAAATTATTTGCCAGCTTATGTGAAAAAATAAGCAGCAATGAATGCGTCCATTCTAACTTGTAATATAGAAAATATTGATAAATGTAATTCATATAAACAAAACCTCTTTTGGGAACCCCCATAATTTTTAAAAATGGAAAGTGATCCTGAGAGAAAAATGTTTAAGAAACACTGTTCCACCTGAGAGTTAAAAATGAAAACCTCAGTTTACTTACTCATGTTGAATTCAGTGGGGTGCAATTATAGTAGACATCTATAACAGCACTAAGCATTGTTCTTTTTTAAAATGTATTTTTTCAAAGGCAAGAATAGCCCATTACACTCTAGAGCAGGGGTGTCAAACTCAATTACATTGAAGGCCACATCAGCATTGCGGTTGCCCTTGGGGGGCCGGGTGGGTATGGCCAGGGTGGGTGTGGGCTACTGGGTGGGCGTGGATGGAATGGGTGTGTCCTATTGGGTGGGTATGGCCAGCTCTACATCATTCACGTCAAAGGTCTTCTGGGGGCCTGGGTAGGAGTGGGACAGATCTGAGGGTCTCTGGCAGAAAAGGGTGGGACCAGGGCAAGTGCCAAGGCATGGTCCACTGGAGGAGCCTCACCATTCCTCTCAGGCCATGCGGGGGGGGGGAGCTGGATGGTGGTGCGGGCTGCCCGGAGCCCTGGGCAGCAGAGGTCAAATGCCCAGCCTGGCCCTCGATCACCCGCGGCACCAAGCCCAGGCCCACTACCCCAAGGGGGCACCCAGCTGCACTTACCTCCTGCTCAAGGCTACTGCTGCTGCTGTGCTTGCTCTCCTTAGCCATGATGGGTACGAGGGCAAAGTCAGAGGGAGACCCATTCCATCTCCATGGGAGGAGACCCGGCTTTGTATCCAAAGCTTCCTTAGCAATAGGGAGACCCCCAGGATAGGCCAGGAGGAGGGGGCAAGGGGATGGTGAAAAGGCAGCAGGGCAGGACTAAGGCAGGACCTCCCTCAGACCCTCCCTCTCCTTCTTTCCTTCTTTTCTTTCTTCCTTCCTAAGGACAGAGTGGTGGGAAAACATTTGAGATGAGGGAGGGAGAAAAACAGGCAAGAAACACAGCTGGGGAGGTGTCACCCTTCGTGAGGAATGAAGAAATGCACCATCATCTGGAAGTGGCCAGCACATGGCCCTCACCTACTTCACATATCTGGCTTGGTGGGCTCTGGGGAGGGGATGCCATGAGCAGTGTGAGAGTCAACGTTACCTGCACAATGCCGCCCAGCCCCCAGCCTGCCCGGTTTCAGCAGGCAGTGAGGCGTTCTCCTCACAGCACCGAGAGGGTGAGCCAAGCGGCACAAATCTGAAAAGAAGCGTGACGCCGCCCAGCCCCCAGCCTGCCCGGTCTCGGCAGGCAGCAGGGCGCTCTCCTCACAGCGCCGAGAGGCTGAACCAGGCGGCATGAATCCCAAAAGAAGCGCGATGCCGCCCAGCCCCCAGCCTGCCCGGTTTTGGCAGGCAGTGGGGCGCTCTCCTCATAGCGCCGAGAGGTTGAGCCGGGAGATGCGAAGCTCGCCAGCTTTGCACCTTGCTGCCTGCTGAAACTGGGCAGGCTGGAGGATAGGCAGCATTGCACTTCTCATCAGTTTCGCGCCACCCGGCTCAGCCTCTCGGTGCTGTGAGGAGAGCACCCCGCTGCAGGCCGAAACCCCTCCCCCGGAGCCCATCAAGCCGGATACGTGAAGTAGGTGAGGGCCATTTGCTGGCCACTTCCAGGCGATGGTGCATTTCTTCATTCCTCACAAAAGGTGACACCTCCCCAGCATGCACCCAGGGGGCGGGGCCGATGCGGCAGGGGCTGGTTCCTCGCTGTTTCCAGATGGTCTTGTGGAGCTAAGACTGAATGCGTTTTAGCATAGATGGCCACCACAAAATTGTACATTGGCTCCCAGCTGGCCTGGGCCAGGGCCAAGGCAGCGGAGGCTGTTCCCTCACTGTTTCCAGGATGGCTTTGTGGGCCACATGAAACCACTTCACGGGCCACATCCGGCCCCCGGGCCTTGTCTCTGACATGTCTGCTCTAGAGCTGGTCCACAATGGTTTATGCAGCTAAACATTTTGTCACATTTTATATTACTATTAAGAGGTAAAACCTCACTTCTATCTTTCTTTTTCTAAAATGTAGAAATAAGAACTACAATCTTTAAATCAGTTTCACTGTATTCAATAAAATTTATTCTTGAGGGAATTTTCTAGGACAGGAGTATCCTTGAAACTCCCCCAGTTTTGTGACATGCTACAACCATGCAAAATAGTATGTGCTTTATATAACAATTAGTGATACCAGCTTTTATCACAAGAGTTTCACCTACTTTTTGGGTTGTTCCACAGATATCTTAAAACTCTCCTTCCTCTTTTGCGATCTGGTGAAAATGGCTCGTTTGAAGCTGAGAAGAAAGTCTTTATAGAATTTCAGATGTGACAAATGTCTTTCCATGTAGGCAATGCATATGGAATACAAACATTTTAATTATTATTCTTTTTTGAATGTATAGACCAAATCAAATGATTGATGTAATTATAAAGACAAGGCATGCTATGATTTATGTGGCTATTTTTTAAATAAAACTCTAAACTGAAATTCCACAAGCCTATAGTAGAAATCCCAAAGTAATCTTTACACAGGCAAATCTACAAAGTGTAACAATGCAGCTTCAACAAACTTATCTACATTCATCCCTCAAGACAATTTTGATGGCATGATACAAGTAAGTGGAGGCTTGTGAAAAGAATAGAACAACTTGTAACCTCTGTCTTTGACAGACTGTCTTCTGCGCTAGAGTCGGATATGACATTCCATAGCTATCTCCTCAACAGAACTGAGGAAAGCTACTGTTTTAGAATCAACTTCTTTGGCAAGAATAAAAATCGTACTTTTTTATTCCAGCAACAGCAAAATATTGCTATCTGGATTTTTTTTTTTCTTGTATGAAGATGTGTGTGGTGCTCAAGTTAGGAATTATATGGATTAATTGCCTTAGACGCAACACTATCTTGTCATCTTTTTTGGAATAACTGGCTTGTAATAAGGAAGTGTTTCTACTTGCCAAGAGGGACAAGTTTGAAATGTAAATCAAAATACAAGATAAAAGCGATAACCAGGAGCAGGCGTTGGGCATCTAACACAGCAGGTAATACTGTACATGTTGTCATCAGTTTCAAGGAGCTTGGAGTAGGAGAGAATAAAGTTACAAATCAAATGTGCTATGACAATTCAAGTACTGGTCTAAACCTGGGAAAATTCATTCTTGCTCAGACATGAATTTTATTCTACCCAGGGCAAGTCTTCCGCCTATTTTATTTACAGAGTTGCTGTAAGAACAAAATGCTAAATATATTGGATTCGACTAGGCCAGGGGTAGGCAACCTTGGCTCTTTTATGACTCGTGGACTTCAATTCCCAGAATTCCTGAGCCAGCTACGAGTCATAAAAGAGCCAAGGTTGCCTACCCCTGGACTAGGCAGACTTTGGAGAAAACTCCCTACAATAAATGGGTCAGTCATGAGCTTTCACACAATCTGACATGTATTTATTGGTGAAATAACATGGCAGAAGGAAACTCATGTGGAATGAAATAGCAGAGCCGTCAGATGAGAACTCAGATGCAACCTCATACTCATATGTCAAGGCCTTCCACCACTGCACTGAGAAGCAGGAAGAGGCATCTAAGGAGATTAGCCTCTCCATGTCAGCTGGCAAGCATAGCTGTATATGAAAGATCATCACTGAGAAAGATTCACATGATGGTGGCAAAAAGCCAGGACTAAAAGTAACTTCCTTTTAGAAGGAAACCAAAGAAGCTCTCTTTACCTTGCCCTTGGGATAGGGGTTGAGGCGGGATTCAGATATGTGAACAACCAGTTCTCTGTATGGATGCCGCTTCCAGAAGTCCATTCTGGGCCTGGGCAACAAAAAATTAGCTAACGGTTCTGCTGAAGTGGTGCGAACTGGCTGAATCCCACCACTGGGTTGTTTTTTTCTCCAGTCTTCCAAGGCAAGACTGCCTTTCTACAAGCCCTTTGCAATAGTCCTCTGCTTTTTTTTTTTTTTTTGCATGCAGGCACATAGTTTTGTGTTCTATAAACCCCAGCAAACATTTTGGAGTTATTTGGATATTTTGCAAAATTTCCTTCAAGATGAACCTGAATCTTGGTTACCATAGAAACTGGTCCCTGTAAAGCAGGGCTTTTCAACCAGTGGTAGGGGTACCACCTGAGGTACATTGGCACCTGACAGGTGGTACGCGACCATCCTAGAATAGTGGTAGTGGGGGAGGGGAATGAGCTGAACCGGTGGCAGCACCGCACAAGCCTGAGTGAGAGATGGCTGGAGCTGCAGGGCTGTCAGGGCTCAACGGAAGCGCCAGGATCAGCGTCAGGCTCCAGCTGGAGCTCGGCACTGATCCTGGTGCTTCTGCTGAGCCCTGAAGAAGCACCAATCAGCTGGAATGTTGCAGCATCTCCAGGGTCTTGTGATTTACATTCAGATGCTTGGCAACTGATTCATATTTATGACTGTCACAGTGTCCCAGGGTCATGTGAAGTGACCAAAACCTGCTGCAACCACCCAGCAGATGGGGGGGAATAAAAACCAAACACACCCCACCCCACCCCCGCTGCCAATCCTCAACAAAAATGCTCACAACAATGGAAACCTCAGACAGGAGGAAGAGCGCCGCCAGGTGGGCAGGCAGGTATCTTGCTCGGCTGTGGCTTGGGGGCCACTTTTTTCAGTGCCATTGTAACTTTGAACAGTCACTAAGTGAACTGTTGTAAGTCGAGGACTACCTGTATTTTATCACTTTTTTTCTTTTTTTTTTTGGTCACCAAGTTTTTGACACCTTGCTAGGCGACTGGTGGTACTCGGATATTGCCATATCCTAAAAGTGGTACAATGGGTGAAAAGGTTGAAAAGCCCTGATGTAAAGGTCTTGGCAGCAATATAGAGGTTTAGCTTTCTTCTGGATTTGCCTTGTTTTCGTTCTTTTCCAGCTTTTTTGTTGAGCCTATAGCTTTAGTCTTCTACCCCAATACTAACCAAGCCTATTTAGTTTTAGCTTAACTAGGTGTTGTCCCTATAGCTGTTTTGAACCTCAGATCATGATCATGTGGAGCTCTTTGTTTACATTTTTACAAATTCTCAAACGTTCTCTTTGCTAGAGCTAATATAAGTACACTAAAAATATCTGGATGGTCAATAGAAAACCATACAATCCTTTGCAAGCTATACTTAATGTGAGAATGTAAAATTGATACTGCCTTGATTAGAACTTTCATCAACCTGAAAAACAGCCCATTTTATTCATACCGGGATTTAACTATCTTAGCTTTTGCGCTTTGGAATTTCATACTTAGGGTTTAGCTAGAGCTACTAAAAAAATCACCATTGTCAATGGCCTCATTTGAGAAAGACCCAACAGAAAAAGATGGATCAAATGATTCCACTGAGCTCTCACGTCAATTAAATCTAAACATATATCTAGGCTGCAAAAATCGAGACGCTCACTAGGAGGCAGCAGAAAAATATAAAATAACTCTAACCTTTTGCTGCCATCTATGGTAAGTTATCGTGCATAACTTGATCATGCAAAAATTGTTTTTTTTTTAATTCACAGATAGTAACTCTATTTTAGACATTTAAACATGACATGCACACATGTATTTGGCAATTCCCTTCCCCCCACAGCTTTCCTGTCTACATTTTTAAAATATGAAAAAGAAAAAGGAAAGAGTATCCTAGTGACAGACATGGTGCTAGTTTGGCTGTCTTTCAAGGGGGAACAAATCTAATTAATGGAAATAATGAGAATCAATTACTATCAGCCTCGATGGTCATGTGACTGTCTCTGAAAGCCATCTGCTGGGAAGCAATTGGGCTTCCTTGTGGCCCTGCTGGATCAGACCCCTGGCTGCTGGAGTAGATGGGCTCGGGATCTGATCCAGCAAGGCCTACTTATATTCTTACGTTTTTAGGAGATAGTTCCATCTCTGAATGTTCTGACTATATTTTCATGGTGTATCTGTGACAAGCTGGCTGGGTTGAGTCACATTCCAGTCTTATTTTTTTTTTTTGAGAGAGAGAGAGAAAGTCAAAATGTAGTTTAGTGTCATTGCCCTTGGGTTTGGTTCTGGGTCACATCAGGACAAACATTAGCAAAATCTGTTTTGGAGCATGCTGCAGAAATAATCCAAGGAATAAATGTGGGTTTTCCCATGGAGTTTTCGCATTCAGAATTAAGCTTTTTGTGAAATGCCTGCTAAAAACCATCAATTTGGGGGAAAGTAAACAAAACTTATGACTTTCTCTTCTGACTGACATGAAATGGCTCCTTCCTCATCACATAATTAGAGTTCTTGTCAATTAGACTTCTAGTTGTTTAGAAAGTAATCTAAATATACACTTGACACTCACTGAATTCCTTCCTTATAACAAAGGAAAAGATTGTGAGGAAAGGCTAATTTGTTATTCTATTATGCAAGAGAAGAGGTGGCAGTTTCTTTGTAAAGCAAGCAGTTACATTTCCCAGAGAACTTAGAAATTGAGGTATTGGAACAGAGAGGCAGGTATTAGTTGGAGAAAGTAAAAGAAGAGAAGAAAAAAGAGACGTTGATATTTTTACATCCTATTATTTTAACAATGAATATGTGGGATATTTTTTAAATTATGCAGCAAAGAAAGGAATGGTGTCGCTTAATATCCCTTTTTTCCACTGCTGAAAAGGGTGGCCAAAATGCTGAACACTGCTGTAGAAGATGTTATTCATCTTAGTAGAAGCCCTTTTCTTTGAAATAATTACTAATTACTGTGGACAGCGGGCACATTGTAATGATTATTGGTCTATCCATAATTATCAAAGAGCTAGGGAAGCTCTCTAATAAGACTGTGTCATTAATCATGTCCTTCACAGTGAGGGATATGCAAAATTAGTTAATTTGAACATAGGATGTTCTGGAGAAGTCTGGAATGTTCCAGAACCTATTGAACTTCCTGGACTATGACATCTCTTGGAGGCAGTTCAGCCCTAATGAGATGTTTTGGAGGTCAACGAACCCCGAAACAGATTTATTTAATCTGGAACTCCATGTCTAGAACACCTTCAACCATTTCCAGGTGGAGGTTTTACCTCTGGAAACCCCCAAGCAACCCCTGGATCTTGCCCTGTTATTAGTCTACAGCCTAATAACATATAATATAAAGCTTTCTATCTGAAAGTAACTAATAGCCAGGAGCAATGTCTTAAAGTGATTGGTCCAGTTACTGGAAATCCTGGTTGCCTGACATACCTCCTTGGTGATACTGGTTCTTTATTGCTTGGGCTGCAGCCTACATTCTCTTGTCTTGCCCTCTGAACCTTAACTTGGTTTGAACTGGTTTTGCTTTTGGCTTATGAACTGATTTATTAGCTACTTTTCCATGGCTCTTTTTAGTTGTGAATAATTCTGTTTTGAAAATAGATTTCTATAATTGCATTTTTGCTGCTGCCAACAGAACAGAGGACAACTGAAACTGTATAAATACAGTACAGTTGTGTTCTTTCCCCATGCCAATAATCAGTATGCTACATCTTAGTCCTTTCAATGTCATAGATTTCCCAACTACTATCTTATCTGGGTTATTCTGGTGGTGTATATAAGGTTTCCCACCAGTGTTTCATCACATCAGCAGCAGCAGATCTCGTATTACACTTGCACATTTGTTGAGACAGTAATTCCCAGACCACTCTTACTCCCAGAAAAGAAATTCTGTTTGGTGATTATGGAAGTTGAAGTCTGAATGCATGGGTTAGATTATAAAATATAATATAAAAGTTGGGAAGAAAGAAAGGAGCCCTTATGTCCAATGTTCCCAAAATCTCTATTATATGCAATCATATCATAATTTTATCTGGGATGTTGGTTCGTTCTGCTTACCTTTTTTGCTTTTTATCTGATCTTCAACTGACAAAGCACTGTTATCAATTTAAGGATAGAGACACCATAACATTGAGGAAGGAAAATCATGTGACCTCCTCAAGCTTTTCTAGTGGAAAGGGGGTTATTATCTTTGTGTCACTGGTCTCCCTGTGGTTTTCCTCCATCGTCAAGAGTGCAGTGGGTGTCTCTCTCTGTGCAGCACTTTGTATACATATTTTCTCAAGATGATGGAGACATTGTCCATATATGGAGGACATGGGCAGCTGAATTTGAGGCTGTAGTCATGCATTGCTGTAGAACAAGGGTCTCCAAACTTAGCCTCTTTAAGACTTGTGGACTTCAACTCCCAGAATTCCTCAGCCAATTGGGAATTGAAGTCCACAAGTCTTAAAGTAGCCAAGTTTGAAGACCCCTGCTGTAGAACTAAGAGAAATTCCCATCCATGTACCCACACTACAGCTGATCTTCTTTTAGAGAGGAAGAGTTCCTGTTCGTGCCAATAAGGAAAGAGACAGGCAAGAAAGAATAAGGAAAAGCAGAACCGTGTCAGGAATTCCACACTCCAGTTCTTGCCACATGATGCAAATCACATTACAAGGGAAGAGCTGTACAGCTTATTGTATTCTAAGTTCATTAATACTGCAACTATAATTATGATTTTGACAGCTGGTCAAATTTATAATTGGATGTCTGGATGTTTAGCTATTATACTATGTCAAAACACATTCTCATTGAGCAAAATTGGGAAGGATTTTTTTTCTCATTCCAACTGGGAATTGAAAGGCTTGCAGTAGATGGAAGCTGGAGTTTCCTGGCAGCTCCAGGATTCCAATGAATAAAATTCATCATTCATGCAATAAGACAACTGGCTGCCAGAACTTCTGTAGTATCACCAAAGTATTGCCCGGTGTATTTTTAATTCTTGAGAATGGATGGGAGGATTTCATCCCAGGTTTGGGAAGAAAGATTACATTTCTTGAAATTTACAAATTGAATACTCCAATATAATAACATGACAAAAGCCTGTTTGTCATGTTATTATATTGGAGTATTCAATTTGTAAGCTTCAATTTGTCTTTGGTAAAGTGGAATAGGTAACTCAGGTATAATTTAAATAGAATTGTAGGTTATCTTACTTTCTAACCAGTAAACTAGCATTCCACCTAGTTTTCAGAAGTGAGTAAATATTTAAGACAAACCAACAAAGAGTTTTGGAAGTGATACAATCTAAGAACTATTATTTTCCTGTCTGGCATGTTAGATCTTTCCAAGCTCCACCAACTAACTGAATTGCTCAAAGCCACAAGAGATAGATTCCTGCTTGCTTCAGCAATATTTCCCAACCAAATAATTTTTATTTAATTTTTTTGAAGTAGTCAGCAATTGCTAAACCCTGTAATATACACAAACTACAACACAGAGGAGACTTTGTTTTGATTGCATCTTGTCTCCAATTGTAAGACTCACTTGTTTTAAGAAAGAGGTTGATTTGGAGCCTGTTCTTAATCTGAGGATTCAGCCCTCAGACAACTGCCAGTGACAATCAGTGGTAGATTATCATATCCATTTTGCAAATGGCTATGAGTTTATCTAGTTGACCACTGCAGTACCGAAAGCGAGGTTAAATGGATCTTCAGCTATATCCAAAATGAGTTTTCATATGTTTTTACAAACCTGTGCATGCTTGCATAGGATTTGTTTAGTCTTAAAAGCTATTAGCATGGCTGCCAGAATAAGATTGAGTCCCTCACATTTCAGTCCCCAATACACGTAGGCCTTATTTAGCAACCGTCTTGGTTAATCACAGCTAGGATGGTGATGACAGAGTAATTTTACAACCGTACCTTGAATTTATGATCTTCACAGGTCTGTAAAGGAAAGAAAAGCTGAAGTAAGCAACTAAGTAAGTAACAAGCACAGTCACAGCTTCACTTGCTTCGCTTTGTTGTCGAGTTGCTAAATTTAGAGAATTTACTTGTATGTCACAAGGAGAAAGCAGTCAAATTATAAACAGATACTAATATTTTCAAATTCTACCCACTTCAGAAATTGCGACAAAATGCATTAGGATGTGATAATATATTGAATCGCATCCACTCTTCATTCAGTAACCAAGTTCCAATCTAATGACCAGGTTGTTAACTGAAATGGTCACTAAGCAGAAATGTAACAGAGAATGACATAGAGAGAGAGAGAGAAAGAGGGAGGGAGGGAGAGAGAGAAAGAGAGAAAGGAAAAGAGAGGGAGGGAGGGAGAGAGAGAAAGAGGGAGGGAGGGAGAGAGAGAAAGAGAGAAAGGAAAAGAGAGGGAGGGAGGGAGAGAGAGAAAGAGGGAGGGAGGGAGAGAGAGAGAGAAAGGGAGGGACGGAGGGACGGAGGGAGGGAGAGAGAGGGTGGGGGTGGGGAATGGGACAACTTACCACAGCCAACTCGCCGCAGCCAACTTACCATGACCAACTCACCGCGGGACAACTTGCTGCAAGACAATTTAACAATTCAATTTAATTATTTAAAATAAATAAACATTTATTTTAATTTTTGTTGTTCACATTTCATTCTGTCCCTCCTTTTGCATCCTTTCTTTAATGAGTCTATTCTACCATTTCTTTCATATCAGTGTAAGTCTTGTCCTGCAGCGAGTTGGCCATGGCGAGCTGGTCACAGAGAATTGTCATAGAACCTTTCCATTGTGCTGGGTGTCAAGCCTTTCCACTTTTGAGCATATAATAGTTTTGCTGCAGTTGTCATATATAAAAAGAAAGTTCCATTACTTATTTAATAATAGCTTGTCCATTAGGCTAAAAAGAAGTCTCTGGATTGCAATCTGTACATTTTATTTTTAAAAAAACCAAATACAACCACATTGTATGAAGGCAAATCACAAAAAAGATGTTGAGAGTTTGGAAAGAATTCAGAGGAGAGCAACTAAGATGATCTGCTCTATTCTATTCTATTCTATTTCAAACAAGCACAGAAATTACTTTTCCCACATATTTCAATTTTGCTAAGAATTTACTCTAGATATTTTTCCTTAACTGGGCCATTACTCATATGTTTTTCCAAGTGTAACCACCGTTCAGTGGATATATATTAATCAAGAATCACCACATTTATTATTATTATTATTATTATTAAAATAGTTGGTGAAGATGATGGAACCTGTGGAGATCACTAAATTAACTTTTGTAATTAGAATAATTACAAGGAATAATATCTACATTTATGGCTGACCACTTATAATTTGTGATTTTAATGATTAGGAAAAAAAACCCTGAATAATAGAAAAAGAGTCAGCATTTTTAGAATAGAGTAACAGATGGCTTTGTAATTTAGATGCAAGGAAATTGGAAGCTTCTTTCTGTTTCTTTTTATTCTTTCTTTCTTTCTTTTTCTTTTTTCTTTCTTTTTTACTTTCTTTACTGCTTTTACTCTTTACTAGTTTGTTAGTTTTTCTGTACTTTGTAAAAAAATTTAATGAAATTTAATTTAAAAAAGAATAAAATTTATAGAATGCACATCGAGGTGACTCTTGGGATTTTGCAGAATGAAGCATAGATACAGCAACTAAAACATCCATGGAACAAGAAAAAGATCACAATAATAGCTGGTGACATCTCTGTCCAACAATTCCATTTTGACTGAAAGTTATTTGCAACTCAGCTAGGCTCACTTGCCAAGAAAAGTTGGTCCAAAGAATTGGTGCCATCTATGAAGAGCAATGCTTTTGCTCAAATTTGAACATAAACCTTTAGTTTTTCCTGGGATGAATATCTCAAACATGTCAATGTTGGTTGGAGAAGATAGCCTTGGAGATACCTAGACTTTTTAATTGTAAGTGTGTCCCTTAAGAAAAGCAGTAATTTCTCAACAACACAAAATTATATTAATATTAATTAGAAGTTCTGTAGGAGGAGGTAAAATAAGCAAGTATTACATGGTAATTTCTTCCCTCTTGCCTCAAATCATGTAGGCAATAATTATTTTGGGACCTTGCTTTCAGTTAAACAGAGCAGCAAATGCTGCTTTGCCAGCTCTCTGCCCCTACTACACACATGCGTAACAAGTTCATTTGTAAAATATCCAAGGACAAAGGAGTGATTTTGACATGACAACAGAACCATGTCTATTTATATTCTATATTCATTGTGTACTTCCCCCATGGATTGATATTTAAAGCACAGAAAAGGCGTCAGAATGAGTCAGCTAAAAAAATTTATGACAGGAGATAAGAAAAAAAAAGTAAAGGAAATATAGCTATATCTACTTTATACCACAACAGTCTACTAGAGGTGTTCAAACCTGGTGAGGCTGCGACCTCTAATATTCTATATGAATTTTAGTGCCACGCTCAGTATAAAAAGCTATCATGGCAAAGAAAGCCAGTGAGGTTGCAGTATCGTTTGAGATTGCCACCCTGGGCCTTTTGGAAAAAACACCTTAAGAAGTCTTTTCTGTTGCCAGGCCTCGCTCAAATTTTATTGTAACCTTCGCAGGAGACCCACTTGTACATTACTAACTTGCAAAGCTCAGGAGCACTGAAGACACTGGTAATCCATTAAATTCAAGTCAAGACAATAACCTGCAGCCAGCCTGAGGAAGGAGGGGATGGTCAGTTTTCAAACCGGCTCTCCTTTCCTCCTTTCCAGTCATACACAAACCTTCCTTCTGGCTCAGAGTTTTTCTGTTATGGTTAGTCTGTAAAATATTTATTGTGGAATTAAAAAAATAGCAGCAGCAGCTTCAATGGATGGGGGATCACTATGGTTTTTAGTTTCACCTGGTAGATTTCTTTTCCTGCTTTGGAAATGGAGAGAAGTGGGGGTGGGGGTGGAATGCATATATCCTGGTTAAGGCCTCAGGCTAGAAACCAGGAGTCGGTGAGTTCTAGCCCTGCCTCAGGCACAAAGCCCACTGGATGACCCTGGGCTGATCAATCTCTTTCAGCCCTTCTTGCCAAGAAGACTGTAGTGACATGTTCAGGTGGTCACTAGGAGTTAATACTGATTTGAAGGCACACACACACACACAAAAGACAGACCTTGGAAATATGGAAGGTCTTCAGTGGTCCTTTGGTCGGTGCAATAAACAGAATCAGGCTGATATTTCAACTGGCATACCATGAGCTTCATGAAAAAAAAAATTACTGCCAGGAGGGTGGAGAGACTTCTATGGGACTTTCTGTCTCCTGTGCTGTAATACTTTGGCTGCCATTAGGTACTATGAATTGTGACTTGTCATGAAAAGCATTCCCTGTTCATCACAAGGAACAAAATGTGTCTTGAGGGAATTGGTGGAGGTGACTCATCTTTCTTCCCTCCAGTAGTCAAGACTTCTTGTACCCCAAGGGCCATCTTTGCTGCGACTGGGATTGGAAGGCAGAGAACAAATGCTGAATATTGCAGACTCTTCCAGCAAGCTGAGTTCTGTAAAGTTGAAGACACGTACTTCATTGCTCAGCCCATATCAAGGTGCAAATAAAAGTTTATTACACAATGATTAGGCATCTCCAATGATTTCCCCCTCTGAAAGCTGTACCCCGCAAGTATTATGATGTTATATATTTCTTTTAGCTCCAATATGGGAAGCACGTACATAATGCTACTTTTCATAATGGTATTTTTCATTATAGGTTAAAAATACAAAGATAAAAACTAAGACAAATATATAAAGTAAAAAAAAAGTGCAGAGAAAAAAGGACAAAGGAAGTATATATACAAAACCATTACAATTTCAGTAATTTACAATTTCAGTAATTCTCTAACGTTTCAACCATTATAAAGCCTCATCATTCAGTTTTAATTTATTAAGAGTTACCAGAAATAACAACATATATATTTTAACATTAAGCAAATAAATCATAGAATATCAGAGTTGGAAGGGATCTTGTCCAACCCTCCGCCCGCCCAAGCAGGAATCCCTAACCATTTCTGACAGATGGCACTCCAGTTCCTTCTTGAAATCCTCCAGTGATGAAGCACCAATGGCAGTCTGTTCCATTGATTGATTGTTCTCACTGTCAGAAAATTTCTCCTTATTTCTAGATTGAATCTCTCCTTGATCAGTTTCCATCCGTTATTCCTTGTCTGGCCTTCAGGTGCTTTGGAAAATAGGTTGACCCCCTCCTCTCTGTAACAGCCCCTCAAATATAGGAACACTGCTATCATGTCTCCCCTAGTCCTGCTCTTCACTAGATTAGCCATGCCCAGTTTCTGTAACCGTTCTTCATATATTTTAGCCTCCAGTCCCCTATCATCTTTGTTGCTCTTCTCTGCACTCTTTCTAGAGTTTCAACATCTTTTTTATAGTGTGGAGATCAAAACTGGATGCAGTATTCTAGATGTGGTCTTACTAAGGCTTTATAGAGTGGTATTAGTACTTCACGTGATCTTGATTGAATCCCTTTGTTAATGCAATTTAGGATTGCATTGGCTTTTTTGGCTGCTGCCACACACTGTTGGCTCATATTTAATTGATTGTCCACTAAGACTCCAAGATCCCTCTCACAGTTGCTGCTATTAAGTCTGGTTTCACCCAATCTATATGTGTACTTTTGGTTTTTCTTGCCTAAGTGTAACACTTTACTTTTCTCTACATTGATTTTCATATTGTTAGATAGGGACCAATGTTCAAATTTGTCAAGATCCATCTGGATCTTGAGCCTATCATCTAGGGTGTTGGCTATTCCTGCCAGCTCAGTATCATTCACTTGTAGTCAGGCAACCCAGGCCCCAGTTTTCTTACAATTAAGCTTGTTTGTTTGTTTGTTTATAAAATTTATTGACAACCCCTCTTACCACAAGGCACAATTCTTATGCCTTGACCAGATCTGATCCTGCAGTAATAGGACTGGGAACTCACACCCGAACTGTGATCTGAAGCTTCTTTCTTCTAAGAACATGTAAAGCGAGAAGGATAGAGAAGGCAATGAAATTCTAGCTGCTGCAATTTGAAAGACAGTATGTGATGTGCCTCTTTATGAAACATACCCTCTCAAGTATCTAAGGTTCCATGGCTGTTGCTGGCATACTTTTCTGCCTAGACTGAAAGAGCAAATAGGGTGTGTTTGTTGTATCTTTTCTACTAATCAAACAAAAGGCATTGAAGATAGGAGGTTTTCTGCTGCTTTCTTCACTTAAAACCTCCAGAAGAACAAACTCCAGTGAGTCAATGACAACCTATACAGGCAACTTCAGGAAATCCATCAACTCAAGCATGCAGTAATCAATCACTGCTAACCAGGGTGGCCTTTAATAGAGAGTGTGGAGAGTGAACAAACATTTTAATAAATGGAACATTGATTCCCCTAGAATAATGGGAGCCAGTGTTATTGCTGTCATTTAGACCCTGGAGTAAATGTTAACATTTCTGGACTCCAACTTGCACTGGAGAACTAATACCAAATCCAGTGGTCTGGCAACAATACTACTACTACTACTACTACTAATAATAATAATAATAGTAATAATAATAATAATAATAATAATAATAATAATAATAATAAAGTTGGAAGGGACCTTGAAGGTCATCTAGTCCAACCCTCTGCTCAGGCAGGAAACCCTATACCAGTGGTTCTCAACCTGTGGGTCGGGACCCCATTTGGGGTCGATCGACCATTTCATGGGGGTCGCCAAGCAAGGCTGTCCGCCATTTTTTTTGTCCGCCATTTTCCCCCCTTTTCCGGCGGGTGCCTTACCTCCCTTGGGCAGGGCCAGCTGGTGGTCGGCCTGCTCCGTCTCTGCCGCTTGCCAGCTACGCCTCGGCTGGCGCAGGGGGCGGAACCATGCATGCGCGGCGCTCCCGGGCAGGGAAAGTCCTCGACTTATGACCGGTTGGGTAGTCCTCGACTTACGACCGGTTTAGTCCTCAACTTACGACCGGTTTAGTCCTCGACTTATGACCGGTTTAGTCCTCGACTTACGACCGGTTGGGGTCGCGGCATTAAAAAGGTTGAGAACCACTGCCCTATACCATTTCAGACAAATGGCTGTCCAGTCTCTTCTTAAAAACTTCCAGTGTTGGAGCATTCACCGCTTCTGGAGGCAGGTTGTTCCACTGGTTAATTGTTCTAACTGTCAGGAAGTTTGTCCTTAGTTCTAGGTTGCTTCTCTCCTTGATTAGTTTCCATCCGTTGCTTCTTGTCCTGCCTTCAGGCGCTTTGGAGAATAGCTTGACTCTCTCTTCTTTGTGGTAGCCCCTGAGATATTGGAACTAGACATACCCAATTCCAGCAACCATTCCTTATATGTTTTAGCCTCCAGTCCTCTAATCATCTTTGTTGCTCTTCTCTGTACTCTTTCTAGAGTCTCAACATCTTTTTTACATTGTGGTGACCAAAACTGGATGCAGTATTCCAAGTGTGGCCTTACCAAGGCATTGTAAAGTGGTATTAATACTTCACGTGATTTTGATTCTATCCCTCTGTTAATGCAGCCTAGCACTCTGTTGGCTTTTTTGGCAGCTGCAGCACACTGCTGGCTCATATCTAAGTGATTGTCCACTAGGACTCTGAGATCCCTCTCACAGTTGCTACTATTGAGCAAGGTACCACCTATATTATACCTGTACATTTAGTTTTTCTTGCCTAAATGTAGAACCTTACTTTTTTCACCATTGAATTTCATTTTGTTAGATAGTGCCCAGTGTTCAAGTCTGTCCAGATCCTGCTGTATCTTAAGCCTATCTTCTGGAGTGTTGGCTATTCCTGCCAGCTTGGTGTCATCTGCAAATTTGATGAGTTCCTCATCTATCCCCTCATTCAAATCATTGATGAAGATGTTGAAGAGTACTGGGCCTAGAACAGAGCCCTGGGGCACCCCACTACACACTTCCCTCCATGTAGATACGATTCCATTGAGGACCACACGCTGAGTACGGCCGGTCAGCCAGCTATGAATCCATCTGGTGGTGATGCTGTCTAACCCAGATTTTTCTATCTTACCAAGTAGTAGGTTGTGATCTACTTTATCAAATGCCTTACTGAAAACCAAATAAATTATATCCACAGCATTCCTCTGGTCCACTAATTTTGTCACTTGGTCAAAGAATGCAATAAGATTTGTCTGGGATGATCTGTTTTTGACAAACCCATGTTAGCTTTTAGTAATGACTTTGTTTGTCTCTAGGTATTCGCTGTTTCGTTGTTTGATTATCTTTTCCCAAATCTTCCCAGGTATCGAGGTCAGGCTGATAGGTCTGTAGTTTCCTGGATCTATTTTTTTTCCTTTTTTGAAGATGGGAACTACATCAGCTCTTTTCCAGTCCTCTGGTAGTTCCCCAGTGCTCCAGGATCTTTGAAAAATATAGTTCAGTGGTTCTGAGATCACATCTGCCAGCTCCTTGAGAACCTTGGGGTGTAATCCATCTGGTCCTGGTGATTTGAACTCATCTAGGCTGGACAGGTGCTCACTTACCATTTTCTTGCCTATCTTAACTTGTGTTTCTAATCTGTTTTTTATGGTACTGTTTTTGATAGGTTGGACTGTTTTTTCCCTTTGTGTAAAGACAGATGCAAAAAATGAGTTAAATAGTTCTGCTTTCTCCCTGTTGCTTGTCACCTTCTTGCCACTCTCCCCTACGAATGGACAATCATTTCCTTAACTTTTTTTCTTGTTTTTTACATGTTGAAAGAAGCCTTTTTTTTTTGTTATTTTTGACTTTGGTCGCAAACCTTAGTTCATTTTGAACCTTAGCTTTCCTCACTGCATTTTTGCAGGCTCAGAATATTTGCTGATATTCTGCTTTAGTTATGTGCCCCTCTTTCTACTTTTTATACTTGTTCTTTTTATCTGTCAAGCTATCAGAGAGTTCTTTATGCAGCCATGCTGGTTTCTTTTGAGAGCAGTTATTTTTCTTCTTTGTTGGTATTGTGCTAGACTGGGCTTTTATTATCTCACTTTTCAAAATTTCCCAAGCTTCTTGAGTTGTTTTCCCTTTGAGGATTCTCATCCATGAAATCCTTCCCAAGCTCTCTCTAAGTTTATTGAAATTAGCTTTCTTAAAGTCCAAGACTCTAGTTTGACTGTGTTCTATTGCTTGTGCTTCCATAATGTTGAATTCCAATATTGCATGATCACTTCCTCCCAAGGTTCCTGTGGCTTCAACACCTTCTATCATTTCATCTCTGTTAGTGAGGATTAGATCCAATATGGCTAATCCCCTAGTTCCCTTCTCTAAGTTGTCTGCTAGGTTTGTCAAGAATTTGTTTGATCTTCACTTGGTGAAGAGTTTGTCTCCCAGTTGATGTCAGGGTAATTAAAGTCCCCCATTACTATTGTGATGTGCTTCCTACATACCTTAGTTAGCTGACTAGCAAAAAGTTCATCTATTTCCTCTGTTTGGTTGGGTGGCCTATAGTATACACCTATGGCAATGTCATTTCCCTCCCTTTTATATTGACCCAAATGCATTCAAGACAGTTTTCATCATTGTTGTGCTCCATTTCTGTAGAGATGTAGTTATTTCTATAGAGTAACTCCACCTCCTCTTTTATTTGGTCTGTTTCTTTTAAATAATTTAAATCCCTGTAGCTGTGTGTTCCATTTGTGGGTTTCATCCCACCATGTTTCCATAATGGCAACAATACCATATCTGCCCTCATTTACCTGAATTTCTAGTTCACCCTGTTTACTGTTCATACTTGCATGATACGTGCCCTATTACATGATACACCAGTGGTTCTCAACCGTTTTAATGCCGCGACCCCCAACCGGTCGTAAGTCGAGGACTAAACCGGTCGTAAGTCGAGGACTACCCAACCGGTCGTAAGTCGAGGACTTTCCCTGCCCGGGAGCGCCGCACATGCGTGGTTCTGCCCCCTGCGCTGGCCGAGGCGTAGCTGGCAAGCAGCAGAGACGGAGCAGGCCGACCACCAGCTGGCCCAGCCCAAGGGAGGTAAGGCACCCGCCGGAAAAGGGGAAAAAAATGGCGGACAGCCTTGCTTGGCGACCCCCGTGAAATGGTTGATCGACCCCAAATGGGGTCGCGACCCATAGGTTGAGAACCGCTGTGATACACCATTCATCTGAATACATCTTTTATTGCCTTTTCTTTTTGTAACTAAAAATCAGGCAGTCATTCTTCTGTTTCATTCTATTTTTAAAATGCAACAGAGTTGTTACAAGTATGCATCAGTCCCCAAGAAATTACACTTGATCATTGACTCTCTTATACCTCATACAGAAAGCAAATGGTAGAATAGCTTGTCTGCTAAAAGGAAGAAGCATCTTTAACTTTATCTAGCTCAGAAGAAAGAATCCAATCCATATTTGGAAACAAGCATCTTCCAGGTTTTCCTCTCTGTTGCTATTTCTGCTCATACATTTTGCTTGCAGACAAAGAGTTCCTATTAAAGTGATCTCTATTTCTGTTTCCTTGATTTGGATTGCCAGGTCTAAAAATGAATAATATCACAGGACTGTTCTATTACACTACATAGTTTTGTTTCACCCCCTAAATGGGCTGCGGGTGGGGAGCTCCGGGTCATTTCACAGTAATTATAAGAACTGAATCTGTACGTAATGTTTGGACAGTCCTGCTCAGTGGAGGCAACCGAGGGCAGACGGTTGTTGCAACTTGATGGAGTAACCTAATCCAGTAAAAATGAGAGCAGGCACGTGGCATCCCAACATGTGGTTTTGGCATCCAGTGGTAATCTTACTCTAACCCCGTTGGCCTTCAACTCATGCAGTTAAAGAGCCAGAGAAAAAGGCACAACCCAATTTTAGATGGGGGTCTATGAAGGATTAACATTGGCCTGCCAGTTATTTAACAACATACTCTGGAGACCATGGTAACTGATTCTCTTTGCGAAGAGCAGCATTTGGCGCCCCTCAGCAGCTTCTTTCGTTTTAGCTGATGGCCACTGATAAAAGCATCCTGAGTCACAGTTGTTTTCAGTCCTAATTTGAAACCTGGTATTAAGAAGGATTTATAGCAAGTAGAAAAAAGCTCAGAGAAAAGTAATAATATTTCAAATACAGCTTTTCCTGCCATAATCCCCTTCAAATGGGTTGATTTACAGCTCCCACAATCCCCAGCTAGTATGGTCAGTAGCTATTCTTTTTGGCTCTTTAAATCTTCTTGTCTCTGTAGAGAACTCAGTTAGCAAAAACATTAATTTCTCTCATGATATTTATAGCAAGCAATGTCTCGTTAAAAATCCCTTTCCTATCTTCCCATTCCCTCCTATTTCTAATACAAATGCCTTATTGTTGCCCTGAAAATTTGTACATTTTTCTCTCACTTAAGCCCCTTTCCCAAAGGTATTCTTCTCTCCTCTGCTAACCTGGAGTCTCAAAAGTGTCTTGTTCTTTCAAAAATGTCTTATTTTCCTTTATTGCTTCATACATCAGAGTTTCCATCGATCTAACAGGGCTTTTCAACTTTTTCACCCATTGTACCACTTTTAGGATATGGCAATATCCGAGTACCACCAGTCGCCTAGCAAGGTGTCAAAAACTTGATGACCAAAAAAAAAGAAAGAAAGAAAGAAAGTGATGAAGTACAGGTAGTCCTCGACTTACAACAGTTCGCTTAGTGACTGTTTGAAGTTACAATGACACTGAAAAAAGTGCCCCCCAAGCCACAGCCGAGCAAGACACCTGCCTGCCCGCCTGGGTGTGCTTTTCCTCCTGTTGAGGATTGGCAGTGGGGGTGGGGGGGTATTTGGTTTTTATTCCCCCCGTCTGCTGGGTGGTTGCAGCAGATTTTGGTCACTTCACATGACCATGGGACACTGTGACTGTCATAAATATGAATCAGTTGCCAAGCATCTGAATGTAAATCACAAGACCCTGGAGATGCTGCAACATTCCAGCTGATCGGCGCTTCTTCTGGGCTCAGAAGCGCCAGGATCAGCGCCGAGCTCCAGCTGGAGCCTGGCGCTGATCCTGGTGCTTCCACTGAGCCCTAATAGCCCTGAAGAAGTGCTGATCCTGGTGCTTCCACTGAGCCCTGACAGCCTTGCAGCTCCAGCCATCTCTCGCTCAGGCTTGTGCGGTGCTGCCACTGGTTCAGCTCATTCCCCTCCCCCGCTACCACTTTTCTAAGATGGTCGCATACCACCTGCCAGGTGCCAATGTACCATAGGTGATACCCGTACCTCTGGTTGAAAAGCCTTGATCTATACAATCTCTCTACCCTTCTGCCTTTCCTTATCATTTTTATCCTTCCAGAACTTAATGAAAAATAAACCCCTGTAGTCACATCCACTATCCTGTAGTCACATCCACTACCCTGTAGTCACATCCACTATCCACTATCAGGGAATCTTCAGGGAGACTAAAAAATAGTCAAGATGGCAGCCACAGCTATACATGCCCTTTTTGATGTGCATGTAAAAACAGGATATAGGCTTTAATAATTTGGATGGAATTACCATCTGGATTTTTTTTTTTGACTGCTTATACAGATGCCTCTGTTCACTATCCTTACTTGCTCTGTCCTGTACTTTCTGACTGTCCAAATGTCCAATTTCTGGGTTGAGAGATAAAACCATCTTTATTCTTACTCTACCAAGTACAGAAAGAATAATTCTCATAAATGAGAATGGTATATTACATAGTGACGATTTCAAGAATTAAATCTTAAAGGCCAGGGAGGTAGGGCTGTGTATGAGATCATTCTGAGATGGGAATCAACAGAAATGTCCTACAACACAAGTGTGATCATTTTGTTTTGCTTTACTTAGCCACTGCCCTTATAAAGTGTCTTTTAAAATTGGGCCTACGTTTGAAGTATGCCAAAATGGCAGCACCCATGCATTAAGAGAAAGATTCAACATTTCTGAAATGTATAGAAATATAGAACCTGCTATTAAACCAGACAAAGGGGGGCATCACCAAAAAAAGTGACCAAAGAGATCTGAGCCATAGACGTGAACTGTTGGTTGGCTGTGGAGAAATAGAACTGACCAGCTGAAGCAATTCCCATGAGGGAATTTGACACTCTTCCTACAGTGGAATGGTACCCTTCCAACTTTTGGAAGCTGAGTCCCAAGTCTTAAAAGTGAGATTTCTGATGATTTGATGACTATGAGATTGTGTGTAAACAGTTTTCTCATTAGCCAGATTTCTATCAAACTTCTGCTTGTGGATTCTCATCCTTCCTAAACCCAAAAGCAGATGCAGGATGAGGCCAGGAGGGACCCATTTCTTGTACTTCCTTATTGGTCAGGGCAAGGGAGAGTTGGGTGCCTCAGTCCAAGTTTTCTCCTGCATGAGGACAATTGTGGGCTCTATTGAGACAGATTGGGGTTGCAGAAAGAGTCTGGGAAGAAGCAAAAAACAGTTGCTATGAGAAAATGCTCAGGTAGTATGGGAATGGAATGGAATAGCTACAAAAGAGAGGTCAAAATTCATACACATATTTATCTCGTTCCTCTACTCCAGTAAACACCTAAATAACCAAGAGCACTACTGGTCTTGACTTGAGATGAAAACATAGTAGGTGTTTCATTCCTAATAAGGGTTGCAAAAATCTAGACAGCCACTAGATGGTGATAAAGATATATGGAAAACTATGTTTGCTGTCATCTTGTGGTCACCCTGATTTTTGTGGCCTAGATTTTGGAGCCCGGTCACTTATAACAAATTTTTGCAGGAGGGTAGATTCAAATTGGTTAGTGGGCATAAAATTCTACCTTTACATTTGGTGAGTGTTTGGAGGTTAACCCCTGTCTGATGGAGGTCCTTGTATAGGTAACTGTCCTTGCAAGTGTTAGGCATATATGGGCAAAGTCACTATTCAAGAAAATGATTGGAGGGGAAAAGATGGTCTCTCCATTCCTAGGAAGTTGATTTTTAGAAAACTATATAAAACTTACATTCTGTTACCACCTTGGATCATGGAAATTAATCAGATGTTCAGAGGGAGGTCGTAATGAGTCATGAATTAAATGCTGTATCTCTAGTATAGGAGTGTTTTGTCTGCATTGTCAATAGCAAGGTTATGACCTCAAGCTTCCATTTCTGATTTGCTGGTTGCTGCTACAACCTTGTTCTCTGGAACTGAGTTCTCTCCATCTGATGGCACTGAAGAATTTGAACTCATTGACTGTGAGGTTAAAAAGCAAGTTCTGCAAATTCCACTTTTGGTTCAAATAGCTTAGCATAATTTAGGCTGCTTATGGCTAACCATGTGTCAACTTGATGTATGTTGCAGTTTTAGCTACATACATTTTTGTGAAAATCTTTGCAACTTAGCCCATAGGACCCATATAAACAAAGAGAACGTTTTGTAGACCGTGCCTCTATGCAAGTTTGCAGAAAAGTTTACAGAAAAGTTTGTAGACCTTGCCTCTGTGCAACCATGCCCATCCTCTGTGCCTACATTTGGAAATGAGATTCTGACTTCCGAGAAACTGAAGGGCTGTGAAGTTCCCATAAATTATGAAACTTTCCATGAGTTTACAGGAACTTTACAAGAAGTTAAAGCTAAATATGTGAGTTGGATAAAATACAGCTGTAGAGCATTTCTGGTATAGTAATAGTTAGAAGGGAATAAAAATTAGAACACTTAAAAGATGTCAGATTAGAAATAAGGCTGAAGTCTTCAGCTTTCTCCCCACTCCCAATTAAGGATATTTGAAGGGAACATCCTTGGGTTGTTCCCTACTATTAATCCTAATCTTGTCTCTATGTAAATCACTCTGTTCTGATTATGCAGCTGATAGGCAATGTGGTTGCCTGGTTCTTCCATCTTTGCTACCCTCAACAGCCAATCCTGGTTCTGTAGCAGGACTAGGGCGAGTCTGCTGCAGAATTCAATTTGTCATCTCTTTGTCATCTTCCTGTGTCTCTTCCTTCAACACATTCTGTTACAATTCAGACTGGAGAAAGTTCAAAAGGGCAAATAAGATCAGAGTCATAAGGGAAGCGGCTTGTAAACCACACTTATCTTTAAACTCTTTTCCTTTTTTTTTT